>NW_023601322.1:37366120-37423620 GCF_014898055.3 Talpa occidentalis | reverse complement strand
AACCCATTGGCTGTTATGGTATTAGTAATTTTTCTGCAAAATGAAAATGTATACACTTTGTTATCAGATAAATCTTTACGACTTGCCCCATCTTTCCCTAGCCAGCACATTCCCCATCTCCCCTCAACTCTCTTATATGTCGAAGATTTAGTTTTGTTTTTGTTTTTTGGTGACTTGCAGAAGACACACATTATCTAATTAAGCTATGACAAGGTCTGGGTAAAGAAAACATAAATTCAAAATTGGGGGAAATAATTTTTTTAATTTTAAAAATATGGCTAGCTAGACAATCAACTTCTACAGACAATAAAAGTGTAGCTGTGTGTGTTATAAACTATTTATGACATGTTCAAGGAAGTTTTTCACCCAGGCAGAAAATATCCTTTTAATAAGTCCTTTTTACTACAAGACAACATTATTGGTCTCTTCTTTATTGTTGTTTTCATATTTTCAGCATAAATATAGCGCAAAAAAGACAAAAGCAATACAGCACACAACTGAAATGTTATGCAATTTGCTAAAATGATGAATAAAATTAAAACTGCCTGTCAAAGCAAAATGAAAAGCAATTTTGTTTGCAATTTTCATAGCAGCTATGGAAAAGCAGCCAAATTCATGAACTGCATGCAGTCTGCAGTTTATAAGCATCCACAAGAAGGTGCTTTGATTAGTAATAATATCAAGATGAACTGCAGTTTAAAATTCAGAACATTTCAGCCTAGCTGTTGGCCTTCTTCTGAAAGATCCTGTTCTTTGATCCCCAAAATTTACCATAGAGTTAGTATCAGACTATCGAGATGATTATGAACTGACTTAGAAAGCCGGTGTTTGATTCTACATTTAAATTTCATCAATCATTCCAAGCACCAACACCTGTGAAATACACATTCTATCCTCTTATTCCTGGGCCACTCGCTGGGAGCCCAGAGTACAGACTGCAAATGAGTAGACAGAGAGGGGCACGGCTTGCTATCAAATTGTAAGGAGAGAAATTTCTACTGAGTTCGGTATCTGATTCTTGAATGAAAGGATGAGTGAATGAATGAATGAATGAATGAACACATAAATAAGTTCAATTCCATCACTATACTCCATATTGTTTATATATAGCAGTCAACATTTAATTTAGATAATTTAGAAACAAAGTTTTGTGGAGTATCAGGAAAGGCTAGTTAAGGAACTACTGTCACAAAAGAACATTAATTACATAATACTTAACAGACTTGCCAAATTGTTGGGACTCCACCATAGAATTTTATTAAAACATAATTAAATAAGAAACTTAGGTTCTCTCACATTCAGCCATAAATAATGCACCAGTGAAATTCTTCTCATTGAAAGTTGTCCATGGTTGACATCAATTTCTCTATTTTACAATCTACTGAGGTAAAAACATAAGAAAATGCAAATATTTCATTAAAGTTAGCATGTCGACACTCATTTCAAAAAAGATGAAATTCAACAAATGAATAAATGTTCCATATCAGCACCTTGGCTCATGAAAGCCTCCCAAATTCTCATGCAACATGTTCAATGTGACTATCTTATTTGACAATATCCATTGGTAAAGTCATTCATAAGTTAAAATAGTGGGATTAAACACAGCCACAGAAACGTAAATCATGAATTTGAACTTCAAACACTGGATTACAATAACTTAGAGTTAATCTAGAAAAAGTGGAATTTCTTGGGAAGGAATTAGTTGAAAAAGGAAGATAGTCTTTCACCGGAAGAAATAAAGGTCAGCACTTTGAGATTTGCCTTCAAACATCCAAAGATCCCAGAGTCATTACACACCACAACTCCTGCAAGCAATTCTACTGTCAGTTGTCACCTGTTTCTTGCAAACCCTAGGCATGCAACATTATCAATTAGTAATACAACATACTCCTTTACAAGTGGCATCTCCATTTTTCCAACAGAGGAAACTGGAGAAAAGTGTAGAACTTTTGAATTTTCAGAATACAACAAAGCCCTCTCTAGATACAGCTGTGCTTGAAAATGTGTTGAGCTGGAAGACATTTTTGTTCCAGTGATTTGGAAGTTCCAATAATTTCACCAAGAAAAAAAAACATTTCAAACTTTTTTTCTGTAAGGAAGATTTTAGCACTTGATAGTATCTGGCAATAGATATTCAATTAATACTTATTGAAAAGAAGACAATAAAGAAAGGAAGGAAAAACAGAAGAAATGTAAAAGAAAAAGTAGTGTCATCAAAAGTTATTTTCTTAAACTGCCACATATATTACTTTCCTTGGAAAATTCAAGAGCAGGTCTTTTGGCTTGAACTATGTCACATGACCATGTTACCAACATTTAAGCACATCACCTCTCAGTTTCCTACTTATTTCAGCACCCCATAAAACTAAAATGCTACTGTATTCTGATGAGTTTGATATATTTACTGTGAAAATATTTCCATTTTTACTTTACAATTTTTGGAGGTCTGGGCCTCTTAGTCACCATCTGCACCATATCATGTCTCTTACGTTAAATATAAACTTTAATGTCAGGGCAGAATAATGGGGCATAGATATAAAATACCTCTTCCAATAAACTCTCCCAACACTGATATTTTAAAAATTTCCCTTTAGCTTTCTTGTAATATCTTACCTAAGTATGCCTTCTCCATTGTCCTTTAAGTTACTAATTGATGCATAGGTACAGAGAAATGGGTATTATAGATGTTAAATAATGTTATTTCATTAAGAAAGCACTATATAGTAGATGAGTATGGGTAGTGGGAGGCAGAATGTTATGAATGTTGTCAGAGAAACAGCCTCATAGACAGGAAAGTTCTCTTAGAGGTAAGAATTCAATTCACAGGATGAGATGAGCAGGGAAGGGTATAGTGAACTCAACACTGGGGTAAGACTAGAGTTTAACTTCATTTTATAATATAAAAACAAGAATTTTCAGTATGGTGGTTGGGGTAGTATTGTATAGCAATCCTCATATCCCTGCCTTGTAAGACTTACTTGATTTCACTTACAGAAGAGTTTGTAAAAAGACAGATTGTTTAATAAAATTTAATGTGTACTAAAATATCAATGGGTAAAAGGGTTGGCTCACTCATAGCAGGAATTTAGAAAACCTAAATAAGGGACCAGGAAAAAGACTAATTATAAAAAAAGTAAAAATCAAAATCAACAAGCAATTATAAACCAGAGACACTACAGGGGGAGAAGGAAGTAGGATCAAAACAAGGGGGGTGAGAATTGTATGGGGACTATAACCAAGATGAAAATGCATACATTGTACAAAAATGAAAAATTATATAAAATATATAAAATATAAAAATATTTAAAAAAATAAACAATGAAAAAAATCAATGGGTAAAAATGCTTGTTTTTGCTTCTGTACCTACCACTCATGAAATCTTGAGGATTACTACAACTTCAGTGGGCCACAGTTTGCTCAAATGTAAAAGTAGAGGAGGTGGGATGGAAGTCTGAAAGCAGTAGCTTTCAAACTGTTTTTCTTAATTTCTTCTTGAAGTAAATTGGAAGTTCAAGATAAATAAAACTGATAAAACAACATGAATCTGAGGTGGGATGTTCAGAGTCCAGTTTCCAAGAACCCCCAGTTCCACTCTCTCAAACTGTTGGAATTCCCAGACTTCCCAAAACACAGTTTGAATTCACTGCATTAAATGACCTCCAAGGTCATGTCCAAGTCTATTGCCCAAGGTTTCCCTTTGTCAATTTCCCTTTACTTCTAAGTCAGTATTTTAGTTTTCTCTATTGAGGGTAAATAAATTAGGAAGGGAAGATAAATAAAACCTAGAATAATGGAAAATCTTTGGGTACTCTGTTCGTTATCATTTTAATCAATAATTTAAAAAATCATATATATGATTCCACTCATCACCATAAGCTAACTTCCATCAGAGAGACGATTACCCTCTTCTTCCTTCATGTTCAGGTGAGGATTCAAAGAAGGGTTGTAGCTTACTAGCTGCAAAGATTTTCTTGTGCAAGTGTTGTTTCTCTCTCTGACTCTCTCTTCCCTCCCCCTCTCTCACCCCTTTCCTCTTCTCCCTCTTCCTTCCCTTAATTTCTTAGATGTCTCTAAACAGACATTACCAAGAAATTTACACTAGAGAATCAAACAATCATTGCTCCAGGAGTACAATATTTAAAACTAGTTTTTCTGGATTCTACCTCAAGGTGATCTTACTATTGCATCTCTTCAGAGATTTAACAACAAAATTATTATTTCCAAATTTTAATTGAGCCTTCTTAAGATAGATATGTAAGATACTCTTCACAACACTTGGATATTTTATGCTCTACAGTGGAATATTTGACTGCTTTATTAGTATTCATTTCTATATTTCAGGTATTTAAATAGTATTATGTCTTTATCTAACAAATTCAATCAATTTGACACTTGTTTTTAGCAAATGTTATTTGCAGAAACTTTTAAATCACCCATAAAGCTTTGACAAGAGGATATTTTATGACTGTCATGTGATTGAAAGATCCATTTTTTTTAAGATACCATACTTTCATAAAAAGTAATGTTTTGTGATTACCAAGATAATTTTTTCTTGTTTGCTAGCAAATAATTTCTTTAATCCTGAGCAAGAGAAGTGAACTCAAGTTAATAAATATTATCCTTGGTAAGCAATAACCTAGAATCTTAAAAGGTTCATTTTTATTATTGGTATTTTAAAGTTGCAAATTTGATCCATATTAATATAAAAAAGAAATGACATTATTAACATATTCTTTCATTACTGGATAATACTCTACAATGCTTTTACTACAGGAAAACTATTAAAAGTTTCCCTTAAAGAGACATTCGCAGATTTTAAAATAAGAGGATGAAAATTATTTGGTTTTTCTAGATAAGTATTCTATTTTTCTTTTCCTTGCTGTTAATTTTCTGCTGAGTCTCTGGTCAATTTGCTTCCAGGTATAATTCAAGAGACTACTCCAATCAATAAAGATGAATAAAGCATGGGAAAATAATAATGCTACAAATTAATTATCCAATTTGATTCTAAAGGTCTACGATCACCTTTTCCATAACACTGGGAAAGAAGTCTTTATTATTTTTTAACTACTGGACTAGTAACAAATATTAATTTTCACCATGTGAAAATTACACTTGCAAATGACAAAAATGGACGCTATTAGGTGGCAATACCATCTACATCTCTTGCACAATTACTTTGCATCTTGAGAAGCAAGTTTGGGCATAAATCTACACTGCTATCTCTGATATCCTTTTTCTTTCACATAAACTCCTTTTAAAAAAAAAGATGAAGTACACATATTTACATAAAAGTGCTGGAAAACAAATGGGCAGCCTAATTAATAATCATAAACCACACTCATAAAACTATTACACTAGTCAAGAAATATGAATATAGTGCAATACCTAGAATATCCTATGTGTTCCCCCCACCACCTTCCATTCTCTCCACTAGAAAGACAGCTACTAATGTCCCTTTCTCATAATGACTTCCATTCTTTATTATTATCATACCTCTGTATATAACCGTAAACCATACAGCTTAGTTTTGCCCAGCTTTGCACTCTATGTGAATGGATTGATAATGAATATATTCTTTATTGTCTTGCTTCTTGAGTCAATCCTTGTGGGATTATTCATCTTGTTGTGTGTAGCCATGGCTCATTCATTGTCCTTGCTGATAACATTCCATTCTTCTAATAGCCACAATTTATCCATTCTACTTACCGGGCATTTGGGTGGTTTCCAGTTTTAACTATTATAGACAATGCTTCAGTGAATATTCTGGTATATGTCTCCCATATATGTGAGTTTTTCTAGGCATGGACAAATGGAATTGCAGCATTATAGTGGCTGTATATCTTTAATTAAGCTACATTATGCCAAACCATTTTCCCAAAGTGTTTCTGTAAATTCACACTCCCACCAATATCTGAAAATACCTTTCACATTCTTGTCAACACTTAGAATTGTCACATTTTTTACCAACCAGATGGTATGTAGCCCAAGAAATTTTATGTCAAGTATATTCCCATTACCTTGTTAAAAGCACTGCAAAATCACAGACAACATGGAAATACCTCAAAGAATGTTGTTCTAATCTTTTCCTTATCTAATTTTGTCTCTCAATGACTCTAGTCAGTATTAGAAGTTGTAAAATCTACATATTTAATTTCATTTCCTTGTATACCTTATAACTTCATAAGCAGAAGTTAGCTAGGTCTAGGAATCTGGTAACACTAGCCCATTTGATAGGACCACTAGGTACAAAAAGTATAATACCTCATAGAGAACTAACTGCTGTCACTACTCTACTCTGCAAATATTATTTTATTCAGTAATACTATAAATTATACTTGAATCCTTCTAGCTAGAGATATATTTTCACATTTTGAGTATCAATTTAATATATATATACGTAGCATATATACTATATGCATAGACTTGCTACAAATTGGGGGCCTGAGATTATCTATTTCTCCAAAAATAAAAATACTTCATTCTAAGCAGATGCCACTACTGATGGTCTTGAGATTTAAGCCTCAGGAAGTCGGTGGAGTACATATGGAATGGGAAAGAGGATCAGAAAGTTGTCATTGAACAAACACTATTCCTTAGACAGTATTTTGACCTTCTCATATCACACTATGGGATGTTTACTTTGAAGGACACATCTAACTTCCTCTCCATCTCTGCAAATATATTCTTTTCCTCAAGGTCAAGTTCAAGTCTCACTTGCCATGAAGTAGGCTTTCATGAAACTGGTGAAATCAACTAAACTCTCAAAACTGGACTAATTAAAGTACTACTTTGGTGTTTAATTATATTCCATATTTTATAGAATATATAATTTATATTTCACTGTGTCTAATAATAATCATAATCACTAGATGGTAAGTTGCTGGAAAAGCAGAAATTGACCCTATCTTGTTCATTGAGCTATCTTCAAGTATAAGAAATCATAGCTGGCGCATAACTAATGTTCAATGAATAAATATGAATGAATTAATGAAAAAGGAGTATCTTATGTTTTCTATACTTGTTTTATGTGTATATGTGGTCATCTCATAGATTATAAAGACTTATAAGGAGCAATTATTTCTTTGTATTTGTTTACCCAAATATCAAAGGTGATAGATACATAATGAATTGAAATAGACCACAAAATCAGACTCCAAGTCTTTAATATAGGTACTTTTTCAAATTTTCTATTATATATTAAATTAAAATTGAGAAATTAATGAAGACGCTAAATATCATAAGTACAAATACTTGGCATTTATACTTTGTAATCCAGTTTTTCTAACAGAGACAGTAGCATAAGTATGTGCAAATCAGGCCTGTGACAGTTTTCACAAAATCAATTTACAATATTACGTTACAGCAAATCCACACAAAATTCCTATCAAATCCTTCCTGATTTGTTTCTTTAGTTTTATCAAGAACTAAAAGCAATCATTGTTGGAGTGTTTTGAAACTATATGACTATAACATAGTTTGCAACTATAGAACATGGATGCAATATAACTTAAGAAGATAGCAAAATAGCAATACTGTGAATGTTCTGCCTAACTGGAATACCTAGTCTGCTATCCTAATGTCATAAAATAGACACAGACTGTAGGTCCTTGAAATCAGCAATTTCTCTACCAGTTCTGAGGATAAGAAGCTATTTTAAAAATATTCATATGTTTATTCTTTCTTTCTGCAAGAACTAAGATTTAGGTGAGGTTCAAATATTTCCTTTTTATTATTTTAAACTCCATAAGTATTAGTATAATATAAATTATACAGTAGAAAATTTTCCCATTCTTATACTTCCTGGTTGAGTCATAGATTAGTATATTCATTAATTAATTCATTCACTCATTTATTTATCAAATATTTATTGAAAACCCACTATGTGTCAAGATCCTGAGCTAGATATAATGCATTCAATTTTTTATTCATTCTAAATAAAAAAATGACAAAGCTTTACTATAAAGTCTCTTTGTTATTCAGAAAAGTCCTTCATCTTAATTACAGTTAAGTTCCTGTCCAGTAGCACAGGTTTGTCCTTATTCCCATTTAAATCAAAGAAGAAAGGATGTATATAATCACACAAAATAATATAAAATTTACAGGCAGGACTTTCAATTCCACCTGTTAGTTCTTTTGAACAATACGCTACTCTAAGATCTCTACTAATTAATTAACCTGGTACCAAGTCACACAACCAGAATATCTTTCAGAAATATTTAGCCTATGTTATGGCATGTAGATGGGTGAGAGTAAAGTTGACATTAGATATTTGGTCCCTTTGGGCACCTCTTCCTCCTGTTGCTGCTGTTAAAGCAAATTTAAGACTCAAAGAGATGCAACTACACTACACATCCTTCTTGCTCCCCACAGAGAAAGGGAAGCAATGACCCCTCATATGTCTCTACACCCCTAGGACTTTGATCCCCTTTAAGGATGCCTATGGTACTCAGTTTTCCCATCTATTTCCCATTTTCAGATATGTGATCAGAGTAGCACATTATAAGATTCTCCTTAATCCACCTCCACCCTAGGGATGGCAATGGCCCATTACACTTTTAGGAACAATAATCACCAGGAAAGGCAAGATATTAGACTCAGTAAGTTTTAAAAAGGAAGGCACTGGAGTAGGGAATAATGTCTTAGTGGGGTACAGAATTGGAAGCAATTCACAGGTAGCAACTATAACACGTGTGTGGCTTTACTGAGTGAAATTAAATCATTCTAAAGTTCCACTTTAGATGCATGATTATGCCACTCTTATAGAGTGAGATCACTACCCCCCCCCAAAAAAAAAAATGCAGTGCTGGCTTCCTGACAAATGATCAGACCACAAATGTGGATACACCTTGGACAGCGGACATCCTGGGCGCAGCAGAAACAAAGTTCTAGCTCCCACCACTTCCCACGTGGAAATCCAGCAAAGAAAAACAATCTGGTGGTCACATGATCCAGGTTTGTCATCCTCTGCATCTGTCCCCATGTGTAAACATCTTGATACAGAAGGAAACTGACTCATCCCTAGCAGGAAAAGTCAGTTTTCCTCTGCCTACATATACTAGGACTTGACCCATGTGACAGCTGGGTAGGAAACCATACAGAACACTAACTGGTAACTGTCTAAAACAAAGCTAGTTGCTTCAAACAGGTTCCTGCTACAAAGCCCAATGAAGGAGGCAGAGGAGAAACACAGTAAGGCGAAAATAAAGAAGAAAATGATCTAAAATTAAAATATTTCTATAGAGTAAGTAAATGAATTAAGAAAAGTAACTCAGGAATCCTAAATACTGACAGAATTAGGAACTTCAAAATTATGGTAACTATGCACAACTCTCATTTAGAGACAAAACTTGAGGCATCACTCAATTAGTGCACTGTGTTCTACCTCTAACTACTTTAAAATAAAAATGGGACAATCACTAGAAGGTCTTTCATAAGGCACTTGCTCAATACTGGTCAGAGCGAGAAACCAGTACATTTGATTAATGCTTATTTAATAAGTGAAGACTCCCAATGACAACTGGGAGTCACCAAAAGCCCATGGTACAAGGAAACAAAGAGCTACAGCTTAAGGAATTATTTTGGGTAAACGTCTGCTTCTGATTTCTCACTTAGAAACACAAGATCAATTAAAATTGTATGACAGACACATGAGCCAAAGAAGGACTTGGATTTCCAGGGCAGGTTATGTTCCCCAAGGTGGCCACACCAAAAACACCCACCCCAGATACTCATTTGCTGTGTGACTTTCCAATTTCATAAAAAAAAAAAAAAGGCAGCACTTATTTCCCTTCCCCTTGAGTCTGAGCTAACCTAAAACTTACTTTATTTTTTTGGGGGCGGGAATGCTTCATATGTATATGTGTGCCATCCTTACTCAGGGGATAATCTTCTCTCATTGTTCTAATTCCATATATGTTGCCAAAGCAAGCACTAAAACTTATATAACAAATAGAAATGATGGAAGTAACACTGTTATTTCTGAGCCTGGTCATGAAGATACTGCAACTTATAACTGAGGAAACTTCTGGGAACCTATACCCATGCTATGAGTAGCCAAACTACCTTGTGGAGAAGCCTGAGAAGACAATAAGGCCCCTGGCTGACAGCAGACCCTGAGCTCCCTGCTGCAGCCAGCCAGCTATGGTGTAAGAGCCAGTCATGGTGTAAGACTATTCCAGGCCATAAGGTAAACCTCATGAAATGCCAAAGATCTAGCCAGTCAACCCAAAGAATACTGAAAAGTAATAAATTTATTTTTAAGCCATCTTTCGTAAAGGTTCATTATCCAGTAATTACTAATAATGTCTATAACACTTGATTATATCAATATAATTGTAAGCAGACTTACACAATACACACATAGGTTATGGCAACGTCAGGAATGGCTGGTTGGAAAATGTTTTGCAAAATAGTGTATATAAACAAGGAAATATTCTCATTTTGGTAAATATTTATATCTTATTAGTAAAAGTCTGAGATATATTAGAAAGATTGTAAAATCTCACCAGCAAACTTAAATGAAAGAGCCACTGCAAGCTTTATAAACTATAATAGCTATATGAAAGTTCTTCAAAAACACAAATATTTAATTGCAGTAAAGACATTAAAAAGGCATCTGCTCTATATAAATGGAAAAACTGCTCCTCCTTTTCTCTCTTTGATTCTTCAAATACTTTCCCACCCTTAAAGTTGTATACACATTAATCATTTGGAAACATCAAACAGTGGTGAGAAACATTTAACTTTCTCCTGAGCATTGCAGGTATGAAGGTGGATGATCGTTGCCTATGACACTGCCTACATTTTAATTCTCTAAAAATGAACCAGTTATGCTAGGAAAAGTGTCTATAAACTCCTTTTTATTTTGAAAGTACCATGACTTTTTCTATTGCTAAACGTGAGCCACTGGCAGGTGGAACTTATCCTTTCTTCCCTCATATCTCAACTGGATTTTTTAGATGGACATGGAGATAGTCAAGATTTATTAACAACTAAAAAAGGAGTTTCACACAGGGTTCAAGAAATCAAAAAATATCTAACAGATAGGATTCAGGCAGCATGGATATCACCTAGTATAACAACTAAAGAAAATCAAGAAGGAACTGACTTTCTGTGCCTTCCACCCAAAAGATAGAGAATCACCTACAACTGAAGAGATGAGTAGGCAGCTGATCATTTTTGCCTCTTTGAAGAGATGAGTAGGCAGCTGATCAAATATCCCCTATGGAGAGGAGTCTTCCATAGTATCACCAGAAATGGCATTAAGAGGGCCACAAAGTTCTTTCCTGCCAAAATGGTGCCCTGAATCTGTGTTCATAGCCTGTCCACTGAGGGAAATTATGCACCCATCATGTTGCTGGTACAAGACCCCAACGGGCAGCAGTCCTCATCAGAGATTAACAGGTATTTCTCTTCACAAAGAATCAAGAAGGAAGTAACAGCTAAGGACTGAGGAAAATACTCAAATGAGATAGGAGGAGGGGGGACAAGGTGGTTTACAGAGTCTATGGACTTATAGAAGCAACCCCTAGAGAAAGGTGTCCACCTAAAGTCAAAGTTCTTCTATCAAACAAGCAGTTATTCCACCTGGAATATGCTACTGGGTAATGGCCTATGGTGTGACCGATTATTCATTTCACCTTGATAAGAAATTGTTATAGCAAAACCCACACTGGACTTGGAGTCAGAAGTTCAATATCCGAGTACTGGCAGGGCCAGTAAATTGCTCAGTGACAACTGAGTTTGGATTTTCTTTTCTATCAAAAGGGAGTTGGACCAGATGAGCATTAAGAACCTTTTCAGTTCTAGTCTTGACTGACTCTCTTCCTCAACACTAAATGGAAAACTTCTTTCATCTACAGTCCCTCCATTCGTATAGATTATCTAGTGTACTTTTTAGATACCATATATTTGTAGATGCTGGGGAAGTCCGTGGAGAATGGAGGTGAGAGAAAAAGGTTTGTGGCAGCAGTTGGAGGCATACGACAGGCCTACAATGAAGAAGCAGACACACAGCAGCTGTTTAGCTATGGCAAACTGCCTAGGCAGTTCCACGTCTCGAGCTATCAATGGCAGGCAAATAGTGCTTATGTGATATGTCACATCCAAAAGCAGGTGCATGACATACCTTTCATTTATTGCCCTCTATATCCCAGGAGACACATAGGGTGGAACCTATTTTATGATGCTTTCATGAAAAAATGTCGTTTCTGGGGTTACGCAGGACAGAGTTGAGGTTGGTCAGGAAAAGGAAGTTCCATTCACTATACCAAATTTTGGAAAATATTTCCTGCAGTCTCATGTCCATAACATACGTAACATGGTTGTATTAAGCATTTCTGCTCTGATAAAGATATGTTTCCTTATTTTTCTCTCTAGGAGCACTGACACTCAAAACAAAGAACAAGGTGAACAAAGCAGCGTGCTAGACTACAGTTCTGCCTTGGATTCAAACACAGTTTTCTCTTTGGAAAATCTGATGTGCTATTTGCTAAATAATTAAAGAATATAGGTTATCAACCAGAGAAAAAGGTTCTGTCCATGTTGGGAATTTAAGAGGCTCTTATGTTTTAGCAAGTATTCTAAATTATAGATGATATTGGAAGAAAGAAATATCACTAGCAATACAAAGTAACACAAAGTCCAAATATTCAAATATGGTAATTTTGTGATGGACTTTTAAGTTGTCTACTTCAAAATCTATTCTTCCAATCCGAGATGTAGGTGGAATTACCATATGAGGTTTATGGGAAGGACATGTAAAAAAAGCCAACTCAGACAGGAGCGACTTTATTAGCCCTTCCACATGCCCTCTTTTCCTAACTTCAACTGACATGATGACATTAACTTCAGCAGTCAGCTTGGCCTACTTGACAATAGCAGCCACATTCTAGGAAGCAGATTACTGCCCTACCAAAAAAACAAACAAACAAAAAAAAAAAACTTGGAAATACTATCTCTAGAATTTTCACATATAAGCAAGAAATAAACTCTTTCTACTTTAGAATGCTGCTACTTTGGGTTTTTCTTTTTTAAAAAGAGTTATTTATTTATGCATATAAGAGCTAGGGTGCAGGCCAGAAGTGTGGGGATGAAGGGGTGAGAGGATTCACCAGAGACAGAGAGGTGAGCAGAACAGGAGAAGTGACTGAAATACACTGCTGAGGGGAGCAGTGTACATATTAGAACATGTTGGGTTACTCTTTGGTTACTGCAAAAATAGTCAACTGTTTTCATGGTATTTATTGACAAATACATTTTTTTTTTTATAGCACTTTTTTTTTAAGAATTATTTATTTATTTATACAAGCACTAGGGTACAGTCAGAAGCGTGGGAGGGTGAGAGAATTCACCAGAGCCAGAGTGGAGAGCAGAACAGGCAGACTGATGAAGTACACTGCTGAGGGGAGCAGCGGGCGGCAGGAGAGGTCTGCGTACCATATGGGACCCTTGCCCGCCCAGTGGCCGGGGATGGAACCGGTGCTGCATAGGCTGTGGGCAGCTTTACAGCCCAGCGCTCAACCACAGCGCCACCGGGGAGGCCCGACAAATACATTTCTTTAGTCTCTATTCCTGTAGAAAGCAAAAGTTCAAATCTCCCTTTTTTAATGAACTATCTTACACCAGATGATTTTCCAAACCACAATCACCTCAATCTCTATTAAAGCTAAACTAACTTCATGACACTTATGCATGCCTAGTAAAGCAAGATATGGATGTATTTAATTGCACTAAAGTTAATCATTTATCATTTTTGAGCAATTGACAAAATTAGGGAGAATTATTTTAAAATATTCTAAAAGATGTATGGGAAAATTCTGTACCACTGAATAAATCAACTACAAGTATAACATTTTTCAATTATAGCCATTACACAACTATCTTCTTATACTTACATATATCAGAGTTCTGGCCAAAACTTATGCCAGGACCTGAATTTTTAATATTTTATATGCGGGCATCCCAGGTGGCTCAGGGGTTAAAGTCTCAGGCTATCAAGCTATCGCCATTACTGCCACCTAAGTTCAATCCCCCAAGAGAAGCTAACCCACATGGCACAGCAGACCTCTCCTGGTTGCCCACTGCTCCCCTTAGCAGTATATTTCAGTAGATTGTCTGTTCTCCCCACTGTCTCTGGTGAATCCTCTCACCTCCCTCCCCCCCACTTCTCTGGCCTACACCCCAGTTCTTGTATGCATAAATAAATAAAAAATAAATCTTAAAAAAATATATTTTATATGCAATGAGGTTAGAATAAAATGTTTTATTTAAAAGCAGGGCCTTGGGCCTCCCCTGGTGGCGCAGCGGTTGAGCGCTGGGCTGCAAAGCTGCCTGCAGCCTCTGCAGCACCGGTTTGATCCCCGGCTGCCAGCGAGGGTCCCACATGGCATGACAGACCTCTCCCGCCGTGCCCACTGCTCCCCTTAGCAGTGTACTTCATCTGTCTCCCTGTTCTGTTTCCTGCTCTGGCTCTGGTGAATTCTCTCATCCTCCCGCGCTTCTGACTGTACCCAGTGCTTGTATAAATAAATCTTTATTTTAAAAAAAAATCTTAAAAATAAATAAATAAATAAAAACAGGGCCTCCATCTTTATTCTCAAAATATGTTCTTTATTCTATATAAATCTAAACATGAAGGTCTTACTAGAATGATATGAACACACCTAGTTAAACTAAATTGTATTTCCCCCATTTGCCCCATCCCCCAGTATCAATCACACATTATTCCCTTTTGAAATTTTAAAGGAGGAGAGTTTAAAACTGAATGCCAAATATTAAATCATCCTAATCCTTTCAAAACCTCTCAGGATTCTGGAAGCCATTCAAATCTGGAATCTGACTCACGTGAGTTATTTTTAAGGAATCATTACCACATTTAATAATAGTAATAATTATATTTATAATGAGCATTCACTATGTGCCAAGGATCTTTCTAGGATGCTACATCTATTATCTCATTTAATTGCCACAATGCCATAAGGTAGACAATAATATTACCCCTTTTATTATTGTGCCTATTGAACAGATAAGGAAATGTTAGATTATAATTTTAAGTCAGGTCATCAGCCTAAGGCCACACAGCTAGTTTAGGGAGAACTTAGATTTGCATTTTGGTTGGCCAGGTGCCAGAGTCTACCCCTCTATTCAGTATATACAGATATCCCTACTAGTCCCATTAACCACACAACTCTTTTTACTCATTTCAGCCTTTTGAAGTTTCATTAATTCATCTTTCCTTTCAAAGATTGGTAGAATTAATTACTACTGAATGATTACATTGATTTTTCTGAGCTAATGGAATTTTTAATGAAAATAATACTAAAGGAGATGCTGGGAAACTGCAATGTGAAAAAAGAGCAATAAAAGTAGTCTGTTAAGAGTCACAAGATGGTCACAGAATCCAAAAAAATGAATAGTAAAGTTAAATCTGCCTAGTAATTTCTTTTGGGTGGGGGGGTGCTAGTAAGTATAATCAATAATTCCTTAGTAATAAGATTTCTCACAGAGATGAACCTTAGCATATGCATATATATACTTAAAGGGCAGCCCACCATTCTAATCCTGGGAGAAGCATCCTTCTCAACTTCCACTTGTTGGATTTCAACAAGGCATTAAATTTTACATTGTCAAAATTCCTCATCTTGAAAGAAAAGAACACTAGCCCATCTTTTTTTTTTTTTTAAGATTTATTTATTTATTTATTTTACAAACACTGGGTACAGTCAGAAGCACGGGAGGGTGAGAGAATTCACCAGAGCCAGAGCAGGGAGCAGAGCAGGCAGAAGGACTGAAGTACACTGCTGAGAGGAGCAGCAGGAGGCAGGAGAGGTCTGTGCACCATGCGGGACCCTCCTCCAGTGGCCAGGGAGTAGCCGGGGATCGAACCAGCGCTGCAGAGGCTGCGGACAGCTTCGCAACCCAGCGCTCAACCGCTGCGCCACAGGGGAGGCCCCACTAGCCCATCTTAAAGCTTTTATAAATTTTGCTTTTTCAAGTTGTCATTCTCACTTGCTGTAACAGCACCAAAAACCAAAGTTTAAGTCATCAACCTGAGATGAGATTCTTGATTATTAAAATGGGGGGGGGGGAATGTTGCACCAGAAAGTGCTACAAGAATGAAGGCAGTTTGGGAAATATAAAAGGAAAACAAAACCACAAATCAAAAATTAGGGCAACATACCATGGATAAGTGACCTATCGTCTACCTTTGGGTTCTGGACTACAAGTACAATTGTTTTTTTCAAACAATTTTAAACAATTCTAGTCAGGAAAGTATCTCAAATTTAATATCACCAAAAGTCAATTTACCTTCCTATCTTCCAAATATTCTTTCCTCATAGGGCACGCAATGCACCTGAGGATTAAGAGATCTTGGGCTTGTTCTAGATCTTTTCCTTGCTCTTATGCCCCACAACTAACCAATCACTACACCTGGAAGCCTTGAACTCCTAAATACTTATTGGAATTGACCTTCTTCTCACTCCTATGGGCACTGACTTGGACCCCATCTTCTCTTACTAGTGCAATTGCAAGAGCTGCCTATCTGGCATCCTTTCTTGTCTAATCCCCGCCCCCACAATGTATTCTACATGTGCAGTCCAATCTGAACATATACCCCTTCCTTATGAAACCTCCAGTGACCACTCATTGCCCAGAGCAGTAATTCTTAAGCTTCTAAATTCAATACTTAAATAAAGTAGTATTTGAATATTCAGTATATAAAACAATTCCAGCCTGGACTGTTCTGGTTGCAGGGCATGCAAGTTCCCTTCTAACTACACACTCTTACCTCTATGCCTACATGACTGGTGTCTATCAAATTTAAGTTCATAGTATGGCCCCATGGCAATACCCTACCTGGCCTTCCCTTCCTGTTTCACTGCAGCAACTAGACTTCAAGTTGAGTCCCGTGGTCCCCATCTCCTGGTATTCACATTTTTGTGTAGCTGTCTCATATCATATTAAAATTGGTCTGACTGTGTGACCAACAGAAAAGTAATAGTATGACACTTCAATATAAGGTCATAAAAGACATTGCAACTACCCCTCCACCTTCCCCTCCCTGACTCTTCCTTTCCTCCTCCCTTTCCTCCTCTCACCCCTCTCTCTCATTTCCTCTCCTTCTCAGATTACTTGTTATGAGGAATTTAAGCCGCCACATCTACAACTATCCTATACCCACTGGTCAACACCTGAACTCTCCAGTCACCAGCCATGTGACTGAACTTGGAAGTGGACATTCCAGTCACACTGAAGTCTTCAGTAGCCCTAGACAACACTTTAGTGGCAACCTCTTAAGAAACCTGAAACCAGGGCCTCCCTAGTGGCTCAGCGGTTGAGCGCTGGGTTGCCAAGCTGCTTACAGCCTCTGCAGCGCCGGTTCGATCCCCGATTCGATCCCCAATTCGATCCCCAATTCGATCCCCGACCGCTGGGTGACAGTCCCATATGGCGCGCAGACCTCTCCTGCCGCCCACTGCTCCCCTCAGCAGTGTACTTCCGGCCTTCTGCCTGCTCTGCTCCCCGCTCTGGCTCTGGTGAATTCTCTCACCCTACCGCGCTTCTGACTGTACCCAGTGCTTGTATAAATAAATAAATAAATCTAAAAAGAGAAAAAAAAAAGAAACCTGAAACCAGAATCTCCCAGGTAAGCTTCTTCCAAACTCCTGATCTTTAGAAACTTTAGGAGAATACATGAATGCTGTTTTAAATAAAAAATCTTTGGAGTAATTTATTACACAGCAATGGGTAACTAAAACATTGATAGTCTATCACTGATTTCCCTTTTTACTCTTTTTCCTCTAGCGTGAAGTTACCCCAGCAGATAATATGCTATTTCATGTCTCCCGTTCTTTCTCTTTCATCTGCTTAAAATGCCCCTCTGCCCCCACTTCTTCATCTAGCCAACTATTTCTCATCATTGGAGCATCATGTGCTCCAGGAAGTCATCCCTGAAGCTCCAGACTGAGATGAGTAGCACCCTTCAACTTCTTTATCCCAGAAGGTCTTGGGTTCTATTTCCAGTACTTACAGAACAAAAAGTAGCATCTTCAAAGATGATTATTGAACTGCATTGCTGATAAATGCATAATAGTATTTCGGAAAACAAATTATTGAGAGGCAGTATTTATTTTGCTATCGCTGCATGGTCTTCTTAATGCAGCAAGAAATAGTGTCATACACTTTTCATTACACTAAGTGAAACTGCAGCATCTAATCAATGTAGTAACATTAGCCAGCACATGACTGTTTTAAATTGGTGTTCACAGAAGTTATCACTGTTAGGTACCAACTTAGGCTCCACCTATCAGTGATCACCAGCAAAGGTTAAGGCAAAGCACGGTCCTTTGTTCTTTTGCTAGGCACTAGGGCAAATGAACTGCAAAGGGCAGAAAGTTTGCTGAAGGAAGAAAATAATAGAAGGAAAGTGAAATGAACTGAGATGAAGAGGAGGGGCAGTATTCAGATCTGCTGCTTCGCAGCCATACCATTACTTGAGGCCATGTGACAAAACAGTATCAATAACATCAAAAGAAGCTTCAGTTAGATTTCCATAGGCCAAAAAAGGTACTACTCAGAAATGATTGAGTTTAGAAGGCTGTATCTTTTCTCCCCATACAAAGAAGTATGTTGGGGAAAGACAAACGGAAAATAAACCAGTGAGCTAAGGTTTATACCCTAAAAATAAAGCCCTGGGAAAAGAAGAAATCTTGCAAAAGGATGGTGGGAGTCAGGAGTGCTAAATTATAGGGAGAAAATATTCAAAAGAACAGGAGGAACAAAAGAAGGATTCAAATACTAGTTTTTACACAAAATTTTAACTTTCTTGTTCTATGTATAATCATGTATTTACTATAAAAATATAATGCCAGAGCATATAGTCATAGACCATTGCTTTCTGATACCCAGGATGAAACACTGGTGTAAAGGAAATATATTGAATAGAAAATAAAATTACAAAAAAATAGTAAAATGACAGATTTCTTTTCAAAAAGCTTATTAAAAATATTCTCAAAAGTCTGTCAACCTGATTAATTATGACAGGGGTATTTTCATAAATTAAACTCTAAGATTTAAATTGAAAGACAACCTGCACAATGAAAATATATACTTTTACTTATAAATTAAATGGAAATGTTATTTGCTGCAATGGAAATGTATTTTAATCTTTGTGTGTTTTTTCTAGAAAACATTTCTTTTAAATCATTTTAATGATAACCTTTACTATAGAAGTCTATCTTGTAAGAAGGATAGGTAAATTGATAGATGCTCTTACTTTTATTTTCAGCAGTAAAATAAGTTCTTAGTTTACAGAGTATCTACTTTCTGTTCCAATATCTCCCACATTAAAAAAACCAAGAGCCCATTAAAATGGGCACAACTCCAAGAAAGATACATAAGATAAAATAGCCTTAATTATGTGGATAAGTTGACTAGACAGTGGACATTTCTCAAGACTACTTAGAATTTTTTATTTAAACATAGTTCATTTGCCTAGTATATACATTCAAAATTAATTATGCATTTAAAGGTTAAATTTAATGAAGTTCATCACTCCAATCATCTGTGTCTGCATATTTATTTAGTCACCAGGGGGAGCTAATACTGCTACTGGGTAGGTAGAGTCCAAGACTCAGATTTTCTTAAAAGGGGAAAAATTAAATCTATGTGGTATTAAATGTAATTTAGATATGATCCACAGTGCCCATAAAGCACATATATCACCCATGCAAACAGAGAATTAGTTTTATATCATTTTTTTTGTTAAACAAAGAAGTTAGAAAAAAGCTAAAAGCCATCAATTAGTAGAATCTTGCTGTGCTTAATAGAGGACATATATAAACCCAGTCATTTATGGTTGACTTTGATCCTATTAGGGTCTTACTCACCATCCAGATTTTGCACACTTGTCCATTTTGTTACACTGACCCTATTATTTTCTTAGTGTGAAGTACTCCTATGATTCTACCTTCTAATAGCTAATCATTTGCTCAAAAATAACCCATATAATTGCATTATAATTACATTGAAATAAACATTTCCTTATCCTTTTGCTTTAAATATTTCCTTCTGTTCCAAACATATATAATTTTAGCACTTTTAATGTGTGTTCAAAGAGTTTTACCCAACAATCTACTTAAATTCATTCTACAATGCACCCAAGAGACACAATCCCTTTAAACTTTGAGAAGCTCCAGTTGGAACAAAGAGGGAAAAAGGGTTCAGAGTTTCTGGAATAATCACCTCTAATCGATCAATTTCCCCTGAAGGTAAAGCTGAAAGAAAGGAGGAGTGAAGAGTTCCAGTCCAATTCCTTGAAGTTTAAAGGAACTAAGCCCTGAGGCACAGTGTAGAATGATTCCTGCCTTCCCCTCCCCAGGCCTATTAAGAGGTCATAGATCTCTGCGACATTGCTGCCATTCCCCAAAGACAAGATCCCCAGCCACAGACTTAACACAAAGTGAAGGATGGGGAAATGGTCTACTTTCAACAGCTTCTTTAGCAACCACACTATCTTATAAAGGAAGTAGCTATATTGGTCATAAGCTTCTGAGGTAGAGTAATACAAAACAAATTAAGTACAGTCATGCAGAAATGTAAAAATTCAACATCTTAAGTTTTATCATGTTGAATTTCACTTCTGAGAACAGACTACATGTGGCAGAGTCCTTGTGTGCAGACAACTGTAACCAAATAGCTAAACATTGCCCTGCTTATAAAGCAGATTGAATGGCTGCATAGGGCCTAGGAAATAGTTGGTCTCTTTCAATTCATCTTTCCTACAAAAGAGGCCCCACTGTTTCCACATCCCAAATACAGCCCTTCATTTATAATTTTTACACTTCTCCACAGGGACAAACTGACAGCTTTAATTACCATCAATGACCATCAAGGACACGGTGGAAATTCTTGAAGATATTCTCCCCTGGTTTGTGTTCTTGACATTTTATTTATAATTGTTTGCAAATAAATCCTGAAACCACAGAATTAAATGATTATCTATTCATTATCAATTATACAACTAAGGCAGAACCATTTATCTAAAACAGTTGCTATTCACAGACATCCAACAGTAACATGTTCTGATACACAAACAAATAATGCTAATTTTCCTCTTGAATTCTATTCATTTGAAAATGCTAATTTCAAAAATCTCAAATTAATGAAGGAGCAGGTAATTTGGCAATATAGTTCTAATTAATACAGGATATTCTCCACTTAGGTTTTACTAATATAAACTGAATACACCCATTTATTTTCTATTTCAAGGACATTTCATCCTTCAGGAACTTTCTATTCCTAATCAGTAGGTTTCTTGTGATTCACAAGCTATTTCAATAAGCTGAAAATGAAACACCTAATATAACAATACACATCAAAAATAGAAAAATATTTCTTAAATTACCCTTTCAGAATTCTAACTATTGACTTTTGATAAATTAATAAATATGATAACTCATCATTCATAGTGGGAATATGTGCCAGTGCAATCTTTTATAAATCCAAATTCCAATGTCCAAAAGCATCAGAAGAACATCAAGAAAATCAAATGATTATTTTACACTCATATTTGGTAGAGAATATCAAAAACATATCAAAGAAAAGTAGACTAGTCACTAATGCCAAAAATTCTGCTGCAGCAAAAGCCATGTGGAAATAACAAAGCTTTTATAGCAGGCAATATTTTAACTGACCCTTTCTTCAAAACCAGAAAAAGGAGTTCACTCAGCTAACAGCTCTGAGGTTGGAGCCAATTATGGATGATTGCTTTTTCTCTCGTAAATGCTTAGAAGAACTTATCACGGGCCTGGCACATGCAGAAAATGACATACTCAGTCCCACCACTTTCTCTAAAGCTGAAAGGAGCAGAGATACTTGGTGGAACTGTTTTTCTTACGATGAAGTAAATGGGAATCAGGAGCAGCAGTCTCTGAAATGCAGGGTGCATGATAGGGAAGACATTCTGAATATTTAGCCACCAATCTAAATAGACACCAGCCATAAATAGTCATCCAAAAACAAATCAGACAGACCCTCCTGAGAGCAAGAGGATAAACAGTACCCCTATCAGCTGGGCACCCGTACTTTCCAAGTCCCTTCCCACATCTCAAAATAGTGCAGTCTACCGTGTCTTGTGAAAAAACATGGATCATCTTATTAATGCTAACTATTCTAAGCCACACAGAATTCTCAAATTTTAACAAATGAACTTAAAAGTTCTTCAAGAAAAATGCAACATACTGACAGTCTAAACCATATAATGAAGAAAATGCCAAACGGGCCCTTCCACTCTTCATAAAAGCTCTTTGTTGGGGGGTGAGAGGAAGGGGTCAGATTTTAATGAGATGTGAACAAATGTTAACAAAGCAAAGTTGAGAGTATTAGTTATTTGAGATACAGCCTCCCATCCACCATCACTACTAATGAATTTCACGCAGAGCGTAACAACATATAGGTTCTCTCTCTGGTGGTTTTGTGAGATATTTTTTAACTCTAGCAGTCTTTAAAGTGAATGATCAAAATGAACAAATCTAGACTAGGACTTGAAAAAATCTGTTTATTTAAAAACTATTTGTTTCATTGCATCTTTACTTCACTTTTCAATTTCTATTTTCTACAAATGTAGTATCATACGTGAGTCTATGTAACTTATCAATGAACACATTATGAAGATGCATACTAAATCAAAAAACTTGGAAACTACTGGTCTAAATAATTAGAAGCATGGGTAGAAAAAGCAACTTTGTGAATCTGTGGAATCCATGACCTGCATTTTGGGGACTTGGGGGGTTTTGTAGAATGAAGTAGTAGGCTGAAAACTAAGAAAAGATTTTAGGTTGGAAATAAGGAATTGATTAAAATGGAAGGAAATAGAAAATAAAAATATAGTGCCTTCAGCCTAATTAACATAAAAACAGCTAGTTAATTAATAGATAAAATATTAATAAAAAGCATAATGAATATAGAAATTAATATATAGAAATATGCAAATAAAATTTATACTGTTTAAGCCTAATTAATATAAACTAAAAAATTTAAATGCCATATTTATTTCATGTAATTTATTTCATCTAGTGATTTGAACAGTGAAAGAGTAAAAAAAATTCTAAAATTTCAGTAAGCTATCTAAGAAAATGACACTTCATTCCATAAAACCCTCATGTTCCTCATTCTCATTACTGTTGGAGCGCTGTTAGAACTTACTAATAGAGTACTTGATTGTCCAGTGGAACTGACCAGTCTTTAATTTGCCACAAGTATATAACACATAATCACTTTCACTTTTAAAAATTATTTGTCAAGGGGCCTCCCTGGTGGCACAAGGGGTTAAGCACCGCACTAAGAAGCAATCCGCATCCTCTGCAGCACAAGTTCTATGCTCGACCACCAGAGTACAACCCACATGGTGAGGAGACTTCTCCTGACTCGCCCGCTGCTCCCCTCAGCAGTGTACTTCAGTCAATCTGCCTGTTCTGTTCCCCAATCTGTCTCTGGTGAATTCTCTCACCCCTCTGCATCTCTGGCCTGTACCCCAGCTCTTGTATGCATAAATAAATAAATCTTCAAAAAAAAGAAAATAAAATAAAAATTATTTGCCAAATAAAAAAATTCAGATATCTCAAAGTTTTCAGTTCACAAATTTGTGAAGCTTCCAGACTGTCTCATAACTTCTAAAATCAAATTAAGTGAGAATACTATTTTATATAACATAGCCACCACTCATCTGTTCAGTTAATTTTCCTCAAAAATATAAACATACAATAATAATATTTATAAAGGAGACATAAATATGGTTAGGGCTTTATAAAGCTGGTCTATAAACATGTTTTCCTAAAACATAACAGCCTTGCTCTCACAAGTATTTCTACCTACTCATCTTACCAATAGTATGGCGAGCCAGAGGGTTAAGAATTAATACAATTCAGTTTTTTGTGTACTCTCACCCTGGCAATTCACATTAAAAGTGAAAGACACTTAACAGACAACTCAAGTTTGCAAATTAGTAGGAGCGAAAAGAAAAATGAGTCAAACAACAAGCATACAGTATTACCAAATGCACTTTACACATTTATCCTGTTAAGTGTAGCTTAGTTTTTGATGATTTACAATGCTCGTTCTTACTCAGTTTTGTAAGCATAATAAAGTCTCCGTAATCTCAGCCTTCCCATAGCACCCTGCTATTAAATCTTTGTTGAGAAGTGTGATGAGACCCCTCTGGCTTCCAGCCCTCCCCACCCCCTGAGGGAATTGGCAAGAAATGATAGGGTTTGCGGATTAGTAAAATGAGAGGTTCTCTGTGCTTTTCCTTCTTTAAATATATATTTTGATAATCTGTCTTCTGCATCAGAGAGTCCCAACAGCATTAGAGTGTTGATTTCCCTCCCTTCCCAGCCTCCAGGAGAAAGAGAGCAAGGCTGGGGCAAGACAGGTGGCTTCCATCTACTGCTGCAATTGAAGAGTGGGACTTAAGTTTTTTTCTTTCACCTTTCCCCTTATTCCTTCAAGCAGAGAGGATACATAATAAGTTACTTACACATCTTGGACTGGAGACTGAAGGAAAATTGCACCAGGAGACAAAGAAAAGAGAAATCATCTTCGTGAGTGTCACTGCCTCCCTTGCTATCCTTAGGGACTGTTTTGTTCTTTCTTGTATCAGGATGCTTCTCCCAAACAGTGCCTGCCTTCCAGAATGCCCCCTGAGGGACAGACTTCACAAACTGTCTGTGTGACTCCCTAACTCCCTGGGTCCCCAATTGGATCTACTCTCTCTGATTTCAGTCCAGGTTACTCATATCTATTCATGACCTGGGGAACTGACTGGGCAATATTGCTTCCACAAGTTAAATTTCACATCGGGTGCAGAGATGATCTTCTTGCCCCAAATGTGAGCTTCCTCTCCTAATGCTTGGTCTAGTTCAGACTCACCTGGTAAGATTCTCCCCAGACTGTCAGACTTTTAACATAGAGTGAATCAGTTTTCATCTAGACAGACTCTGCAAGGACTCTGCCTCACTTTTGGGGATGACAATCACCAAAGAAATAGATCTCAAGTTAGCAAGAAAGCCCTCAGTTAAAGGGGGGGAAGAATCTCAAACCAGTTCTCTTACAACAGAATTCCCTATAACTCCCAGAGGCATCAGACCATAGTCACCTAGTATTGTTATTTGCAAATCAACAAGTTTTAAACATTTATTTCTTTACAAACCCCACTCTACAGTTAACCCTCCACAATGTTGCGCAGAATTCCCTCTTTCTGCAAATTGTCTACCAAAATAGTCTATAGGCTATATTCTACTTAGGTAGGATTAAACATGGAATAAAGACATCTGAATTAATAAAAAATGGAAGCCATAGGAAGTAAAGAAGAGTTGAAAGTATCAAGAAATTATAAAATAGGCAGGGAAAAAGAGAGAACTATGACAAAATGGAAATTAAGAGTCTTTAAAGAAAGGACAGCTGTTAGCAGAAATTAGCAAAGATACAAATGAGGCTAGATGAAGTTAAAAGAGAAAAAGGATGAAAAAATAACAATAAAAGGAAGAGTAAAGCGGAGGGAAAAGAAAACTCCTCTGCTAATCCAGCACTTTGTTAAGATGAAGGAGGTGCACCAAGAAGAGTTAATCAAATAGCAGGAAACAAAACTTAGGAGTATCAGTCCTCCTAAATTGCACAGACTTGCACCAAGGAAGCAGGTAAAAGCATCATATTACTTTTTTAATTAAAAATGCTCCCAAGTGTCTTTAATCTTTTCCAGATTAGACTAAAGGGTACCTTAGCACACTCAAGTTACCCTTGGATACATTCAACAAATGTGAAGGACTATTGATTGTGTTTCTCCCCCTTTTTTCGCTCAGATTTTCCACTTCTGCTTTTTCTCATCAATCTACCAACCACCCTCCCCCAAATATTATCTTGAACAACAAACAAGATGAAGACCCAACAGGTTTACCTTTCCTGAAAAGGGTTTCACTAAGTCACAACTAAGCCACAACTAAGTCACAACTAAGTCACAACTGTTTCCCTACCTTTGGTTAGAATGTTACATATATGAACACAGACTAGATTTCCTGCTTTTAGAAAACTAAATGTCAAAACAAACTAAATATTTCATTATGGTTTGGTTATTTTTTTTAAAGATTTATTTATTTATTTATTTATTTATACAAGCACAGGGTATAGTCAGAAGCATGAGAGGGTAAGAGAATTCACCAGAGCCAGAGCGGGGAGAAGAACAGGCAAACTGATGATGTACACTGCTGAGGGGAGCAGCGGGCGGCAGGAGAGGTGTGAGTGCCATGTGAGACTCTCGCCCGGCGGCCGGGATCAAACCGGCACTGCAGAGGCTGTGGGCAGCTTCGCACCCCAGCGCTCAACCGCTGCACCACCAGGGAGGCCCTGGGTATTTCTTTATTTAAAGAAAAAAACAATAGCTCATAAATATTATCTTTACCATGCCATGTGCTAAACAACCAGCATTCTCTGCACTGATATTAAAGTTGTATAATATATAAGTGAATATATATTGTATAACTTATAAAGTTATAAAAGAATAATGTCTTTTGTTTATATTCTACTTCAAAGAGCTGAACATAAAGAACCTCAATGGCAGGAAATGACAAATAATAAACATTAAATAGAATTTGAAGTTTGTTTTTAAATTATTTGGTTTTTAATGTTAGCCTTTAACATAAGAGATAGGAGTTCTTGCTTGCACAATATCTACTGGTCATGTCAGTCAATTTCGTATATCTTTAACTTAATGTTAGTGCTGATTCTGTAAGAGTAAAGAGTTCTTGAAAGCACCAGCTATTCCACTGAAAATAGAATCTTATTAATTGCATACACTTAACAGAATTCTGGAAAAATTATGCATTCTGGGGGAAAAATACATTAAATGAAGTCAGTAAAAAGTATATGAACTAGGGCCCCCCTGGTGGCACAAGGGGTTAAAGTCTCAGCACTATGAAGCTATCTGCAAGGACTGCAGCACAAGTTCAATCCCTAGCCAGGGAGCTATCCCATATGGCACAGCAGACCTCTCCTGTCTCACCAGCTGCTCCCCTCAGCAGTGTATTCAGTCAATCCTCTTGTTCTATTCCCCACTCTGTCTCTGGTGAATCCTCTCACTCCCCACACCTCTGGCCTGTACCCAGCTCTTGTATGGATAAATAAATAAATCTTAAAAAAAAGTACATGAACTAGAAAATGCAAATAAATCCACAAAAAAGTCAATGCACAATCAATAGAATGCTAAAATTAAAAAGGCTAACAAAACAAAAGTTAGCAAGGATGTACAACTTCTGAAACTCTCAGACATTGCTGGTGCAAGTGTAAAATGGTACAACCATTTAGGAAAAGTTTCAGAGTTTTTCATATACCTGCCACCATCATCCCCATCCCCCAATGACCTAGGAATTCTACTTCTACTTATTAATTCAAGAGAAATAAAACATGTCCACAAAAAAAAAAACAACTTTATTTTTATTAACTAAAAATTACAAATAACCAAGATATCTACCAACAGGAGAATGGAAATCAATTTACATACAGTCATATGACGAACTACTCAGCAACAACAACAAAAATCAGTGCTCATTTATCAATATATAACATGATTCTTGCAGACATTATATGGAACACAAGCAACTGGGTACAAAAGAAGACTACACACCAGGTGGCTCCATTTATTAGAAGTTCTACAATTGTAGAACTAATCTATGGTTACACAACTGAAAAGCTGCCTGCTTCTGGAGGAAGACCAATGAAAAGAAAGGGGTAAAAGGGAATTTTCTAGGATGCAAGAAATTATATCTAAAGAAGAGCATGGCCATGTGGGGTATGTATTTTGTCAAAATCCACCAAACTGTACAACTAGAATTTATAAATTTCCCTATGTAAATGTTGTATTAAAATTATAGTGATAAACAAATACAAAGCTCTAGGTGTAAGTAATTTGAAGCTACTGGATATGCATTCTAGATTCAATTAGTAAACAAATTGTACACGATGAAAGCTAGTTTTCTCACTGCTAAATAAGGTATTTTAAAATATGGAAAAGAAAATGACTAGGATGTACCTGAAGTGTTGGACTGAATTAGAGGTGTAAATAATTTTATGAAGTAAATAAAAATATATACGTACATATTTGCATATGTATATATTTATGAACTGCATTCTGTGCATATGCATTACATTAAATATGCATACATATATATTTTTTTCCTAATTCTGCCTACTTAGAGAACCTATAAACAAAGATTAGCAATGAGCATACATAATGCCCATCTCTTGGTTTCTACATACCTTTGCCCTCATAAAGGCACCAGGGCTCTTTTAATAAAAGGCTGACTGTGGGAATAGGAAAAGAAAAGAGTATGACGAGCCTGGAGCATCTGTTTCTAGCAGAAACTAAGTGCTAAAATAATGATGAAGACTTAGTAAAATAAAGACAGGACCTAGTTTGAAGGGTCTCCCACTGGCTCTCAGGCAATCTGGCCACAACCATAGTAATGAATAAAGATCCACTGAATAAAATAAAAATCCCAAAACTCATGGTGATATGAAGAATCAAACAATTAGGGAATAAGAAAGGAATTTATACAGTCATGAGTCACTTAACAACCCGGATACCTTTTGAAAGACATGTCAGTAGACAAATGTGTCATTGTGCATAAGTCAGTGTGTAATCACGCACACCTAGATGGCAGAGCCCACCACACACCTGGGTTGCATGGGCTAGCCTATTCGGACCACCCCTGCAGATGAGGTTAGGTGTTGTCTGAAACATCTTTAAGTGACACCTGACTGTAGCAGAAGGTCAGCTAATAAATAGAGAAACAAGTTAAAATGGACGTCACATGCAGAAGGTACATTTACAGCATCAAAATAACTCCCCTCAAATTACTATCGCAAAGGGGATATAATAACTTCATGGTGGACCAAGTTGATGAACACCACTTTAAATAAGTACTCCATGTGAATATTACTAACTTGAGGATAAATCAACATCAAGCACTTCCTAATCCTAATCGTGATTTAATGTATGAGAAGGGCACACATCCCTTTCAGGAGTGTTCCTGCCATCAAATCATAGAACCTGAGCTAAATCATGAGGAGACATCACACAGACCCAAAAGCAGATCAGTAATTGACAGGACAGCTTCAAAAATACAATATTTAAGAAAGACAAAGAAAGACTGAGATAATACTGCAGGTGAAAGGAGCAAAAGAGAGAAAACAATTAAAAGTTACACTGGATCCTATACCCTGAGCAAGGAGGAAAAAAGCTATAAAATGTCATTATTGGGGCAACTGTTGAAATGTAAATACCAACTGGGATAACAGTATTATATGATATTAAATGTCAACTTTTCTGATTTCGATTAAGTATACCATAGTCAAGTAAAAGAACACATTTGTTTTTTGGAATATGAAAGGATGTGTTTAGTGGGGTGTGATGTCTCCAACTGACTCCCAAGTGATTATGAAAAATAACTGATGAAAGAGAGAGACAATTATAAAATAAATGAGGTAAAATAAAAACAATGGGTAAATCAGGTAAATGGCATAGGGGAGCTCTTCTGTATTCAGTTTGCAATTATTCTGTCAGTTTGGGATTTTATCAAAGTAAAAATTACCCAGAAACTTTCTCTCTCTCTCTCTCTCTCTCTCTCTCTCACACACACACACACACAAACAAACACACAAACACACACATACACACACACGCGTGCACACACATACACACTGGCCAATGTTAAACAGGTTACATCAATTTCCAAACTTATCTTCCAAATAATGATAATGGATTTTTTAATAAAAGGCCCAATAAATTTACCCATTCTTGAAAAGCCACAGTGCACTTTCATAAAGAAGCATACTTAACTGGATTTAATCCAAGATTTCTACAATAATCTGTTCAGGAAGCCTAGTTAAAATGGAACATATTAAAATCTTGCAAAAATTGGGCCTCCCCGGTGGTGCAGCGGTTGAGCGCTGGGTTGCGAAGCTGCCCGCAGCCTCTGCAGCGCCGGTTCGATCCCCAGCTGCTCCCCGGCCACCGAAGGAGGGTCCCACATGGCGCGCAGACCTCTCCTGCCGCCCGCTGCTCCCCTCAGCAGTGTACTTCAGTCCTTCTGCCTGCTCTGCTCCCTGCTCTGGATCTGGTGAATTCTCTCACCCTCCCGCGCTTCTGACTGTACCCAGTGCATGTATAAATAAATAAATAAATAAATAAATAAATAAATCTTTAAAAAAAAAAAAAAAAAAAAATAAAATAAAATCTTGCAAAAATAGCAATATTCTGCAGAACAGTTGGAAAACCACTTATATAGTAAATACATTTCCTAGACATGGTTAAAGAATGATTTGTGCTAGGAAATCTACAAACAAATGCACAAACACTCAGGAGCAATGTCAGTTTTAAATAGTAAGAGAAAAATGGCATGAATATTGAAAAAAGCTATCTATCTAAAATATATGTTAAAGAAAGACAGTAATCTAAAAGATAGAAAGCCTCATTTAGTACATTCTAGCAAAATATATTTTGAAAGAGGGTAAAAGTAAGGAGGGTTTTAGTTTTTAGTAGCCAGAAAATTGAACACCTATGCTTCCTGTTATGCGAGACTTGATTCTTCCCATGAATTGCATAACAGAATATCCTTCATGCCTTAGGGAGTACCAGTTGTGAGCCAGGCACCAGGCAAGGCTCAGAGAATGCAATGATGAAGACACAGTCCCTGCCATCTGAGTGAGCATTTAATTTAATGAGGGTGATGGAAAAGTAAACACAGGGAAAACTGATACTCAAGAGTAAGCATCAGACTATATGAGAACATAAAATGCACTTTACACATGCAGAGAAGGATGAGAGAAACATATAAAAACCAAAATAATGAATGTTTTCATTGAAACAATATTCAAAAGATTTTTTGAAAAAACTTTATTTTAGCCATCCAATATTAGGTTCTGCAACCTCATAGCCTCACTGCAGTTTAAAAAAAATAAAAAGAAAGAACATGAAAACCTACCCATTTAGTTTTTAAAATCTGATTACAATTCAAAATCGAACCAAGAATTTTGCTTGCTGCAAGCTACCGGCTTTATTAAACTCATCCTACAGCATTTCTAGACTTTCCTATGTATTCAAGTGTAAGAGTAAAACAATCAGAAAAGGAAAAAAAAAATAGGAACAAGCTGAAAAAATCAGAAATAGAGCACTATCAGAAGACAAGAAGTGATAAGTATTGTTTACCTGTCAGCTGACATTGATTAATCTTGTGTTCTGTGATATCGCTCAGTGATTCGAACACCTGGAGGCAGCTGTCACAGCTGTGCACAGCTTCGTCTTCCAATTCCTCTCCGTCTTCCGGCCTCTTCTTACAGTCTATTGCCTCTCCATCTTCAGTCTTGTCTTCAAGTTTACAGTTGGGATCTGAAAGAAAATCAAGACCTTAAGTATGGGGTTTAAAGACAGGTTCTTTTAAAGTAACGCTTAATCATCATGCTACTGAAAACAGAAACATCGTTTTCCTTGAAGCTGCAACAGGAGGGCTTTGTTGCTGACTTTCTATACAGAAGAATCAAAAGTAAATTCTCCCTAATTTTTTTTAGTTCATGATGAATGAAGATTTTTCCTTTTCTCCCCTCACCATCTCCTCTTTCGAATAATAAACCCTCCCTCACTTTTTGGTCATCACTTAGGGATTTTGTTTAAAAGAAAGAAAGAAATCACTTTTAACATTAAACAGTCTCCATTGTAAAGGGGAAAAAAAATTGGACTTCAGAATGAATTCCTTTTCTGCTAAATGCACTTTTTCACGGGAAATTACCAAAATTAACTGAAAGTCTAGAATAAGCTAAGCTAATTACCATAGGCATGAAATTGACCTTTACTTATAAACTGGTCAAAACACACAGTTACCCCATTATTTGTTCAAGAGAAATAGCAAAACAGGCTCTAACACACAGCAAGACATGCTTCTAAACACAAAAATTCAAGTGTTAAGTAAATTGGCATGTCTCTTTTTTTCAAAACCATCAAAAATGAAACAATATGAAGAGCAATTATAACTTATAATCATGTCAACAACTTAAGTTGGCAAGATCAATACTATCAAGTTAAATAGTGGGATATTAAAAAGTAGTTCCATTCTAACCCTAAGAATGATATCCATATAGGAAGGGGAATGAATAAAACACATGTAATATTTTCCTTAGGGCTCAGTAAATATTCTGTAATTATTTATACTACACTTGGACTCATTTTAGAAAAGTATCCCCAAACAACCTGCAGCAGGAAAGCAAAGGGAGAGAAAATAGGCCTCTTTTGGGAAGTTGGGATAACATAATCTGTGACTTGATTTATGGGACAGTAATTTCCAGTAATAAAAAGTCCTCCAAAATTAGAAATAGATTATGTCTAGAAACAGAGTTTTCAATGAAATAGTTATAAAAGAGTTATGTCAAGATACTTAACAAGTATGTGCTGTGTGATCTGTAGTCAATTGTTTTAAATATGGGAGAATAAATATTTGAAATAAGTGTCATGAATTCACAGAATCAAAATCAGCCAGAATTTTCTAGAAAAGTCAGTAAATCCCTCCACTCCACTATCCTGCTCTCTGGAAGTGCTTTCAGATTCTTCAAGTAGTGCTGAAAACTTGCTACCTTGATGTAACAAGTTTCTAGGAACCTGCTTCCACAAATCACTATGTCCTTTCCTCTGGCAATTGTTCCAAAGTCTTCTTTCATATCCACAATAAGCTTAACTGTATTGTATCACCACCCTTTAAATGATTCACTTATGTCAAAATCAACGTATATTGCAATATATGTGAATAATCTTTTGGGTTTTTGAAAAAAGCAGAATTCCCATCTCGAAGAGCAAGTAGTTCTGTTTTGGGGTGTTTGTTTGTTTTGTTTGTATTTTTTTTAAATAATAGCATAGTGTTTAAGTAAATTGGTGATTTGGGTTGACTTGCTATCTGGAAAATTATTATCTCAACATTCTACACAGTGTCCATTTCAATATACTGGGGTTTAGACTGCTCATTCCTGGGGGACTAATCACAAATCTTTTTCATTTTTCTTGTACTTTGCCCAGCACAGCACTATGTCCAGGTGAGTGCTTAGTAAATATTATTTAGTGAAGATGAGAAGGGAGAGGTGGGAGGGGGGAAAAAGAGTACATAAAAAAGTCCTTTACAGTTTTTTTTTCTGTAAACAGGGACAGGCCAGATACCTTCATTGTGAAAAGTATTTACATGCCTACATTTCCAAAACTGACACTATATGACCCACCACATCTGACTTTGCTGGTTTCAAATGTTTCATTAGAGCTACAAATGCAACAAATGGGTAATGCTTCAAAGGTCTCCAATAAACTAAAACCAAGCAGTAAAATGCTGCCAAATTAGAGAGTAATTCAGGAAAATAAATAACTGTCCAAACTATGGCAACCTGGCCCCCCTACCATTAAACACTTTTTGGAAGGCAGCAAACACATCCTGAATACGATTAGTTGTTTAGCATGGGTTTTCAGTTTCTCATAAAACTGACAGCACTCGGGGAAATGTGGGTGCTAGGTTTGAATTTTAATATGATTATTTAAATGCTATGCATCAAGTTTGCAGGCCTGTTTGTTTTTAAATAAGGAGACACTCTGAATACTTTAAGTAGTATGCTGAGAAAAATGATAAAAACTTCCCTTCCACATTATTCAAGAATATGGATGCTTTACATGAGTCCAATATCAAAAATATCAAATAAATAGAAATATATGCATGATGGTTTTAGCTCTTGAAAGCTAAAGAACTCCAGTCCATGTTTCTGACACTGTAGCTAGTTATTAAAATGAGGGTCATTTTAAGACTAATAAAAAATATTTTTGCTTCCACTTCTGCATTTACAGATAGAACCCTTCAGGGACTGAAGTCAGTCAAGCTTATTCACTTCTGCTGCAACTTTAGAAAGCATGCTCCAGCCAACTGGCGAATCTGTTTTTAGGTCACCACTTAAAGGGACCCCCTGGGGGGTGGGTGCGATTATAGTCTATGATGCCTTGGCGTAATGAGTGCTGGAATCTCAGTCTCTCTCCTAGTAAGTAGATTTTTTTCCAACTTTCACTTTCATGAAGAATTCTTTCTCTTCCATTCAAAAGAGGGGTGTATTTGTGTTAGGGGTTTTTGTTCCTAATGTCAGTTGACGTAGGAAGATTCTAGAAAGCTTATATTGCCAACCATTTCTTTCCCACAGGTGGCTACACTTCAATAATTGCACATGGTCTTAGTTATGTAGTTTTTACAAAGTCCTTTGAGATTCAATCATAAAAAATAATTGTATTACTCTGCTAGCCATTCAAACCTCTGACTCCAACCTAAGGAGTTATAAATACAAGGTCCATGCCTGTAAGTATTGCCCTGCCCCCAAACACCATTGCAAGAAGAACAATTGTTCTTCCATTTCTATTGTTGTGCTGTAAACTCACCCAAAGGGCAATATTTTAAATAGTCACATAATACCCACTGCAGTGGAACTACAAATGCATAACTATGACACCTTTCTCTCTGTCTTTTTTCCAGAAAGGATGCTGTCCAAACAGTTTGCATCCATCAAAAGTGATCTCACCTACACAGCACAATTTCCAACTAATTCCTTCAAAAGGATGCTACGAGCACTGGATTTAGTGTTCTGTCCTGGATAAAAGGTTTCATTTCAGAACAAAAACACAGTTATAGGTATGCCCCACTTTTCAAAAGTTAGCCTTACTCCACTTTGCTTTTATGAAAGACCTACATTAGTGCCTGCTTTGACTATCCAAAAGAAACCCAAAGAGGTTTTTGACTTTTACAATAAAATGCAAAGGGCAAATTTATTATTCATCATTGATTTTGCAGCAGCCATTGTAAAGGCATCATGCGTCCAGAGTGGCGAGAGTGGCACCACCAAGCTCCTTCCCTGGGAACAATTCTTCATAGGCTGTGTATTTATCATATCATTCTTACTTTTCATATGTGTTAGTGTGACTTTAGATTTGAAGTGTTGTTTGGTAGGGTTTGGTAGGCTATTTGGGGGCTCTGGGAATGCTCAAAATGTCCCATATAAATTAATGGTAATTACGTCTTTATGCCATGTTGACTTACAAAAGTTTTCATAGGAATGCTCTACTTTCGAATAGTAGGGAAAACCTGCATCTTTATAAAAATAAATGGCATTTTTCTGTTTCCAATTTTGCTAACATTACCTATAAATGGAAATTTAAAAGAAGTATGATTTTCCTCTTATTATGTTCTCTGGCAGGTGGTTCTTCCCTTCTTCTCATCCTCCTCTTCATAAGAGTTGTTATTGCTGCAACTGGGTTTAATAAAATTACAACTTTGGGGAAAATGAAAAATTGCACTGGCTTAGAAGTGTTGGAGGCAATAAACCCACGGACTTCAATTAATTTCAAGTGTGGGATCAGCTTAAGGCCAACCAGCAGAAATTCTATTCTGTCCATGTAAAAATGAGGTTTCACCACATTTACTTTTTATAACCTATATAAAAGTCAAGTAAAAGTAATGAATATCTAAAAGCCATCTCAGTGGACTGGCAAAGACTATCTGTATTCTTGAAACTCATCTTACATATTTCTTTCTGTGCAACAAGGATCCCATGCCTGATCAAAGCTAAAATGTCAAACCACCGAGAAAACAGCCCAATTTCCAATCCATTTCACTGCCTACAAATGGACCTCCTTCCAAGCCACTTTTGCATGGAAAAGCACTGGCAAAAGAAAGAAAAACTAAGAGATCATGTGGTTATAATTATTACCAGGCAAGGAATATTTCTGCAGCTCAGTGGTAAAGTAAAACTCTGTCGCTCTCTGCTCCCAATAGTGTCCATCGCAAAACAACTGCCTCATTAAATCTCTGCAGTAAGATTAATATGCCGTAGCTGCACTACATTTATAACTTGGTACTCTATAAAAAGCACATTTAATGGTAAGAGCCAGAACCTAGATACAAAGTATTACTATAAAAACTTCTGGCATCCAGTACACAGTGCAGGCCCTTTTTTCAGGAGATATAAATGAGGCTTTTCCTGGTTAATTCCAAGCATGAAGTCCTACCTTAAAAAGCAGAGTCAGTTTTTATGAGAGTGGCAGAAACACAAGATTCTGAGGCTGAGGTAAATATGAATACAAGAAGATTACTTAACAGCTAAGATTGGCAAGAGATGAATGAACCGAAAATACCCCACTCGTACACTCACGCAAACTCAAACTGGCCCATTTCCTAACGTTTTTTTCTCTGGTCATAGCCAGCTTTTCACCAAATTAAACAACCGTGCAATGAATTACTCAATCTTAAATCAACCTACACAGTGCCAATTAAGTTCAACAAACTACCAAGTAAAATCTGCATGCTGCCTGAAAAAAACAAAACAAAACAAGTCTTGGTTTCATCATGATTAGCATGACCTCCTGAATCTTAGTTACCAAAAACTATAAAAAATAAGCTACTAGTGCATTGGTAAGATTAAGTTTTTGTTACTTTAGAAACCTGCCTAAATTCTTTCTTCCAAGGATAACTTCTGAAATTAAAAGGAACACTATAACTCAGTGTCTTATTTGCACAAACTCCATGATGAATAAGTAAACAATTTATACAAATGCATTCCACTCTCAAATCTCCAAAACCGCTACAAATGATGTGCCTCAGGTTAACAATCATCTTGTGCCAAATAGTAATTAATTGTCTAATGTGGTTTTTAAAGTTCACATGTGTACACACAACTAGCTTTCTAGAATTACTGACATATTTAGAAGTCTCGTGCCAAAAAAGAAAATCAGACACTGTCTAAAGCACTAAAAGCACTCCTCTCCTACAAGTGTGTTCACTGATATATTTTGACAATTTTTAAGAACACAGGGAAAGAGCCTATCTTCGAGCTATAAGGAGTTAGCAAGGAGCTGAAGTGTTCCTAGTTTTCAAAAACCAAGGGGCAGGATCGTTATTTTTGTGCTTTCTGGGCTCTAGATAGGCATTCAAACTTGAAATCCCACAAGATGAAAACAGATTTAGGGAAAATAAATCGCACACTGTTATAAAATGGCAAGCAGGCTCTAATGAAGGAAGGCAGCATTACCAGACTGTGCAGCCGTCTGGCCCACACCCGCCTGCTGGTCCACTGCCTCATTTTTTCATATGGTCAAGAAAAGGTAAACCAACAAACAAAAACAAAATTTGGGTCACTAAGGATGATCACCCTGGAACTGTGGACCTGGAGTAACAGGGCAGCAGTCCCATCCCGGGCAGAGACCTAGCTGGTGGTACCCATTGATCCAAAGTGCTCATGTGGCCAAGGACAAAAATGTGCTTTTTAAACTTTCTTTTCAATGTTTATTTTCTAACCATTCTATCTCTGAAAGCTATTAAACTGTTTTACAGGGGAAGAAACAAACCTCTCCATGTACTTGTTCTTTTGTCTATAAAACCTTCTCAGACAGAAAGAATTATCTCTATATTAAACAAAATCACACTGTTGAAGTTTAGAGTTTCTGTGGTTTTGCTTGATTGTTCTACAGGTCTATCGTGGTCCTGGAAGACCAAAGAGAATTATCATAGATGCAATATTATCAAGGAGAACATGCCAAATGTGAATTTATTACACTCTTCTATCTACAATGAAATTCCTTGTAGGAAGATGTTGAGTGGGAGGAAATTAGACTTGGGAGAGGTTAAAACATAAAACAACACATACACACATATGCACACTTTGGAACCAAGTAAAGCTTCTCCTTTTCCAATCAGAAACCTACCCAAATTTTTTCTTCCATTTATTCCCACCTTATCTTTAACATGAAATTTAGAAGAAAGTAATTTCAGAACTCCAACTTTCATATACAGAGTTATTATAAATGTACGCCCACCTTAAAAGTCATGTAACCTTCCAATTGAATTACTATGTCTGCCTTATCATTACATAAGTAAACATTCACTGAGCAGCAAGGCACTAATAGCCATCTGAGTTGTTGGTCATGGCCAGTCTAAGATCTGATCCCCATTCCACAAAGCTTGCAATCTACTGCATAGCTTTTCCAACTAGTGAGGTTAAAAGTGGGTTCAAGTGTTTGAGGATCCTGATTCTTCCAGTCCTGGAAGAGGTCAGGTACAACTCGGAATGACAGGAAACTGTCAGGCTATTTGCTCTACATTTACCCAAATGTGTTAGTCCAGATTTATCATTTTTTCTATATGACAGGCATGAGAAGGGCCTGGCAAATACTTGTACAGGGGGAGAGAGGGAAGAGTAAATCAATGAGTGCAAAAGCAGTAAGTATTCATATGGAGAAGCCTATACCCAAGAGGCATTTATTGATAAATAAGACAAGGCACAGTAGGGAAATTTTACCAAAAGAAGAGCAGCTTGGGCTAAGTTTTAAAGGATAGGTAGTACTAAAGACAAGTAGAAAATGGCTTTCCAAGCAGAAACATACATAAAGGCACAAATGCTTAAAACAAAACATATACAAAGGCACAAATGCTTAACTTCCAGGAAGTGTGTAAGTTGTTCTATTCAAATGAGGGGCACTTGATAGAGCAAGAAAGCAAGAGGGGTAGGGGAGTAGTGGCAGAAACAAGACTGAAAAAGCAGCTGGATCATTAAGGGACCGATGTTAACCTCAGCACTAAGAGAAGTCATGGGAGGACATTAAGGAGAGTGACTGATCTGGTATACATTTTTGAAAGATATCCCACTGGTAACTGAGAGGCTAAGTTGGAAAGTGACCAGAACTGGAAGGAGGAAGTCTTGAGGCTATGACATAATTCAGAAAAGAAGTGAAGGGAGTACAAACCCATTGTGTAAAGGGAACCACTACAAGATTTAGGAATGATTGTGAGAATAAGAAAGCAAGCAGGAGCTATCTGATTGGCAGGCACTGGGAGTGGTGGAATCATTGCTACCTTGAAAAAAGTGTATTAATCAAAGACAATGATTTGCTTTTTTTTTTTGATTTCCATACCAGATTTCATCTTTTATCCATAATCCCAAATATCTAAAGTTGGAGAGTTGAAAGAAATATCACAACCATACCAGCTAACACTTTAGTGCAGGGATTTGCAAGTCTCAATAACTCCTTGGGACTTGAAATCTTTGGTGGAATTCCTTTCACCTTAGTCTTATTTCAAATCAAAGCCAATGATTCGTTTTTGTGATTTCCATACCAGATTTCATCTTTTATCCATAATCCCAATAAATCCAAAATTGGAGATTGGAAAGATTCCAATTACCTCTCATTGATATTGGTTCCAATATCTCTCATTGTATTATTTTTAGAAAGTCATTAACTGTTAGTTTAGGCAAGTTAATATGATTCTGCATGCAGATCATGACCTTTTTACAAGATAAAGTAATGACACAAATGACCACTTTCAATAATGAAGGGTATGCAGTGAACTACACAATGTCATTTTGCTATTTGCTGTTGTTTTGGGTTTTTTGTTTTTTTGTTTTATTGTTTTTGTTTTGTCACATGCCTTTCTGACTCTTCACTCTACCTATTACCCTGATAACTACATGTTCAGCATTGCTGGCTAACTGTGAAGGGTCTGTTGACACATTGAAATTTCAGAGTCCTTAAATCCCTACAAAACAAACAATCAAAACCAACTTCTATATCTCCATGCTCAATCTTAAAGCAAGCCTCATAGACCCTTTCCTCTGTCGGATATTAAAAAAATTTTCATAAAATATTTTTAATATCCCAATAGGCAAGTACTAATTTCTCTACAGCAAAGATATTTTAAAACTGCTAAAAATACACTCTGTAGGAAAGTCAATTATTTAAAAGTACTTATGTATAGTAGTTAGCACATAATGATCAAGTATACTACAAAATGCTTCCTAGGACAACTACAATAATAAATGAAACATATTTTTGAACCTAGGACTTAGACATTTGGATGTTTGGGAAAGATTCTGGTTATTTCCTCTTTAAATGTAAAAAGTAAGTATCAGCTCTAGTAGCACAGCTGGGAAGCACTACTCCACCCCAGCAAAAGAACACCTGGGGCAAAAAGCCTTTGTATTCCAGACATCACACCCTCTGATACTTTCACCAACCGTTCTTATTACTTCAGCTATTTGAGATAACACCAATCCAATTGTAACAATATTTCTAAATTGGACACTTAAAGTTAACTATCTGAACAATTACTGAAACACTGGCTTAGGCAGAAAGTGTTTTCTTCTGTTTTGAAGGAGAAAAATTCTCTTTCTGCAATATAACTGCACATCTAACCAGCCCCCTTATCCCTGGCCTACTGCACTCCCCAAATATTATTTAGGATAATTTATTTTGAAACAAGAAGAGAGACTACACTCATATATTTTTTTATTACAGTGTATCATTATAATTGTTCTAGTTTACTATTAGTTATTATTACTAATCTTAATGTGCCTGAATGGTAAATTAAATTTTATCACAGCTATGGATGCATAGAAAAAAACATAAGTATATTTAGGGTTTAATGCTACCCGTGTTTTCAGGCATCCACTGGGGGTCTTGGATCATATCCCCCAAATTCGGGGGGGGGACTCATCTTTACATTTTGAGAAGATACACTCTAATCCCATTTACAGGAATTAGTCCACTATTTCACTCACTCCTCTTTATTGTTTACTACTTATTTTATTATTTGAGAAACTCCTTTTTTAAAACTGCAATAATACTTTTGAAAGACAGGGAAACTTTAATTTGTCTAAGGGCTGTGAATTAAACACAATATTTTAGGCACAGATTATCCAAATAAATGGAATCCTACCACCCAGGAATATAAAAAACTTTGCCTCTGTGCCCTCTTTCCCTTTCAGAGTTTCTACCTGGTTTTCAAACAAACTGGGGATCAAATTGCTACTAAAATTAAGTGGAAGATCATTTAGAAAACAAATTTTAAAAGATCTTTTTCTTTTCTTTCCTAGCTGGCATACAAGTGGAAAGTCAGCATTTCTAAGGGATGCATTCAGAAAGATAAGAAAAGTGGTTTCTAAACAACTGCTTTGGTAACATGATAGCTCACCAAAGGAGAAAAAAGAAGAAACTCCTATAAAATAAGGTACTTGTTTGTATAATGAAAGTGAGGCTGTGATTTATGTCTTAAGAGCTATTACAAAACACAAGAAAAAAATTTATATAATTGGGGAAAAAGAAATTCATTTTGTTCTCTTCAAGTTGGGCTAATAAATTTTAAAATACATACAACCCTAAATGTCCAAGTTTCCTTCAGCCAGATAAACAAAGCCACACAAGAAAAGCCACACAACCAAAAATAAACTATAAAAATAGATCATTATTGATTTAGTACCATTTCTGCAACACTTTGAAACAAAGGAAATATAAGGGCATCATTTTTTAACTTTTTTTAACTGTACTTTTCCTAGGACACAACAAATCTTTACATCTTTACAAGTTTAATTAATATATCTCTCTAGTTGTTACTCTATCTTTTAAAAAACAGATTTTAAAACTACACCTTTTCCTACAGAATGACAACCTTGCCAAATGGGCATTCAATCTGCATGTATCTGCAGACAAGTAATAAAGACACCAGTGCCATTAGCATAATCAATACACAATTTACAGAGCTACCCAGATAGAACTGAAAGGGAGTATGTGCGCCATTATCTTAGTAACTATAAATTAATAGTCGTTTGTGGAAATATGTTCCCACTTATTGTTTCAATCCTGACTTGTCAAGATAATGTGAGCATATATCAAATATATTTATAGCATATATGCTATATATAAACATATTTTAAATGATGATATATTATCAGATTTATACTATTTATATATGTCAGATTATGTCTTTTATTTGTTGTCAGATTTGGATGATTTATTATCAGAAATTATTCAAATATGAATAAAGTAAAATCAACTGAATCAATCACACATAGGAGAACTGTGTGCTCCTCTGATAAATAAACACCCATATTTAATCATTTCAGAAACACAATTTTCAGTGAATCTATCTAGAGAAGGAGCATATTCTGAGATAGTGAGGTTAGCTGGCCAAGTTTCATCCCATTTTCTTAAAAGGAAAATAAGGAAATTAATCTGATCAATCTTACTGCTGCTTATAATTTTTTTAAAACCCAACCCTTTTGAAAGTTTATATTTTGCCATCACCACAAAAAAAAAAAAAGCATGTGCCATCTCTGAAATGTCATCTATAAAACATAAGGATTGGAGTTACTTTTTCAGGAATGGTGCTGAGTGATAACCAAGTCCCTCTACCCACCGCACCAGCATCCACTACCCCTTGGGATAAACATATCCCAAACAGGTATAACCACCTCTTTGTAGCAGCAAAGACAACCTGTGTGAAAAAGAGGCATATTTCAAATAAAGGAAAACAACACAGCTTCTGGACTTTTTAAGCCTGTCAGTGGGAAAACTGAACTTGTTTTTCCTGTAGCCTCTCCACACAGTGTATTTAAAAAGTCAGGGTGACATTACCAGGAGGCTATTCAATCCAAAGACACATCCATTGCTATAATTTTGTAGGCACAACCAACACTCACTTTTTCCTATAACTCAAGCTGGTGGGCTCCACCCTAGGAAATCTCATGACCTTTAAGAGAGAGCATCCAGAGGAAGACTTTGAAAGTGTACTTAAACTCCATAAGAAGATATTTCTGAGAAGATACTTGCTGAGATTTCACCAACATCAGGTAAACATGGCTGGATTCCACCTCAGCACCCCAGATCACCTCTAAAATAATTCCCAGGTCAGCCTTCTGAGGCAGACAATTCTTTCATCAGAAGCCAAAGTCTTTAATCACACAATTAGGGATTTGTCAGGTTTCCACTACTTTCAGTTCTCTCTCAGATGTAACTGACTAATACTTTTTTTTTTTCTAGGAGAAATAACTTTCTCTAAAGGGTTGGATAGGGGAAAGAACTGAGATCTATACATCTAAAGCAATCTGGCTCCTTCTATCTGAGAATTGTGAGATCAAAGACTACCTGTTTTAAGTTCTTCTACTTTAACCACACTAAATGGATGAGACCGATATCTGTGTGTTTCCTCATTTATAAAATGGAGATAATGATAACTGACACAAGATTCACTTATGGCCAAATGAGACAGACACACAACATCTTTGGAAACTAAACAGTTACCCAAATACAAAGTATCCCTCCAAAATAGTGAACTCACCTCTCCTTCAGTTCCATTACCCACCTTTTACTGTATAAAATGGTTACTGAAAGAATATAAAAGTTCACACAATTCTTCTTAGGCTTTTTCCAAAACAGGAAATATTTTTCTTATTTATACAAAGAGGCAAGGTAACCACAGAACTCTGTCACCTCTCAGGTCTTTGTAGAAAAGAAAAACATAAAGAGGATAGAATGTGTGTGCTTCTTCAGCTTCCCAGTAAACTTCATCCATAATAAAAAGCTGTTGCCTATCAGTAACTTGCTGAGAGCCAGATTATCTATTTAGCCTCAGCATTTACCTAATGATGAAAAGCATCTCCTGCTTTTTAAAAGCTTGTGCTATACTACTCTATTTTTATGAAAACCCTCCCTCAATATCTATTTTCATTAACCAAAAGAAATCCAAAGAGGGTTTCTGCTTTTAAGACAAAAGGTGAACGTGAAAGTATCATCAGCGTAAGTTTTACAGCAGCCAACATAAAGACAATACGCAGTCAGAGCAGCAGGAGTTGGCACCTAGGACCCCCTTTCCGAGGAACTACTTTATACAGACTGGGTATTTATCACATCAATTCTGCTTTTACTAAATGTCAGTGTTCTTTTGGGTTTGATGTGTTATTTGCTAGGTTATTTGGGGATAGGGGACAGGAAGCGCTCCCAAATTTTCTATGTAAATAAATGGCAATTGCTTCTTTATTTCACCCCATTTTGGCTGACTGAAGGCTTCATGGAAACACTACTTTTGGATAGCAGAGGAAACATCTACAGTAATTCTGTGAAGCAAATTCTTCCCATTTTATTGGTTAAAAGGGTGGGGCTAATAAAGTTTCAAGGACACATGGGATGCAAATGCAGGTTCATCAGTCACTGGGTCCCTCAGATTAACTCACTGTGACATTTTGCTTGTGCATTCAAGACCAAAAGCTGAGACCCTAGCAGCTAAAACCAGCATAAGGAAGGTCTCTCTCACACTCATGTAGTAGTGGTGTAAGGAGCAGGACACTGAGCAGGTTTTCTATGATCCAGCAGACCGGGTAAAGGAGGAGTCAGAGTCCTCAGTGTCTTTTTGCAGGTTTTTATTGGGATTTACCAGGTACATGGCAGGCAGGGGTACTGGGGGGCCGGGAGGCTGACAGGCCTCCCAGCCCCCAGCCAGTCTTCACTCTATCTGGGCTCTCCGGCCTTCTCTCACATTCTCTCTTCTCTTCTCATGGCTCTGCTTCTCTCTCGGCTTCTGCTGGCGTCCCTGTGACACCGCCCTTAAAAGCCCAGTCTCAGCCCAGGTGAATCCTATCTATATATGCCCACACCCTATTCCAGGTGCCCGCCATCAGGCATGCATTCAGGACAGCAGGGGTCTGTCATCTATCCCGATGGCGGGAGGGCAGAAAAGCCTGACATTTTTCCTTACCCTACAAGTGGACACAGGATTTTGGTTTTGTACAGAATCTAAGAAGGGTCTGAAAGCCACTTATCCTTCCATATTCTAGAATGTATGCAGCTGTGAAAGATTATATCTAGAATAGAAATCAAGAGACTGAGGCTCTCCTTCCTGTTCTGTCACAAAGTCAGAGTGTAGCTTGAAATATGGCACTAAGGCTCTTTGAGACAACAGGGCGGACAGGTGCTCTACTGTCCTCAGCTGCTCCAAAGCCCCAGGATCACATCCCCTACTGGGAACAGTCTGCATCTCACTCTGCTATATACACTTAGCTCTCCCTTAGCAAGAGTTTCAGCCCCAGCTATGGCTGACCTAATCAAGAAACTAAAGTACCATCCGGGCCCAATATACCTATTTTAAAATGTTTTCTAGGATATTGATTTTAAATTTCTTGAAGAAGAATTTCTTTTGTCACTTAGCTATCATTTAAGGCTATTTCACTCATTAAAAGTGGCCTCACACAATCCTCTTGACTCTCTACTCTGATTTTCATTACTATTTCTTTCACTTCATTTAGCATTAAGGCTGAAGGAAAAAGTATAAATGGATATTTGAAAGTCATCTAATTGGATATATTAAGGTTTGAGACTTTGTCCATATAGAAAGGCAACTTTATGACAGCTATAATTTAGTTAGAATAAAAAGAGATGGTGGTGTCTACACAGAGGATCACCAAATGAGTGCTGAGGTCAACCAGCGGGCAATGACAGAAGCTAGGTTTCTAAAGCCTGCTCAAACCCAGCAATCTGGGAGTGGGGAATGGGTGATTACATAAACTAAACAGAGAGTAGAACCTGTCATGGAATGAGCAAGGGAAGGCAAGAGGAAATTAAAAAATAAATAACTAAAGTAAACCCCAGTTAGAATTTACTGCAGTGAAGAATGGATATGAAATTAAGAGGAAAAGAATTTCAGACAAACCAAAAATAAGGTTTCAAAAAAATTTTAAAGCACTGGCGAAACACAGCCAGACACTCACTGGTAGTTAACAGCCAGTCAGCAGACACATTCCTATATTCTCCTTCCACCTTCACACCCTATACTCACAGGTGCTTCCACACAACACAGAATTCCTCTCGGAAGCCTAGAAGAAAAGGCTTCTCGGCTAAATTTACTGATGAGTATGGTAATGTAAAATCATCCCCTTGTTCGGCTAAATTCCTCTGTAAACCCAAGCTCAGATTTACCTTTTTAATTTAAGGATTATTAATAAATCTACTATGATTAAACCTTCATAATGATATGTGAATTATTTGTCTCTAGTTCCTCTCTCAAGAACAATTAGCCTACCTTTACAAATTAGCATTGGTCCTTTTGCAAAGAACCTCAAAGACACAGACCTGACTTACCAAAAAGATGGCAGAGGATCTAAAATTAATTAGCTCCACTTTATATTCCCATTATCTTTTAATTGGAATTTCTGCAGGATTTTTTCTTTCAGAACTGGCAAAATGAAGTGGAGCTTAGAATCAGCTACCTAAGCCAGTGTGAAGGGAGTGACCAGAACAGACTGAAGCCAGCAAAGGTATTTGCAAGGAACCTCCCAAAACTGACCTCTTAAAGGGAATATCCTGCCACGTAAGTACTTTGAAATCCCCTCTCCTGAACAACAGCAAGAAAAGGATTTTTTTTTTCCTTTTCTAGAACACAGAAGAGTAGTAGACCACAGGATGAAGTTTCTCCACAGAAGTGAGAGCACCTTCCACAGTAAGAGTAAGAAACAGGAAACATTTACTGAATATTATCTGCCCAACACTGTTTTAAGAGCTGACAAGAATTAACTCCATTCTCCCAACAACCCTATTAGTTATAAACTAATAACCTCACTAATGGATGCAGAAACTATGGACATTGGTTTAACTTGCCCAAGGTCAACCTGATTAGAATTTGAAGGCAGGTTGCTTGTTTTAACACCACACTCTTAGCCACCATCCTTTGTTGACCCCATGGACTAAATGTTTGCTAAGCACGCACTTTATTTCCAGAAATACTCTTAAGAGCTGGGGATACTGGGTGGAGTTGGAGAGAAAATGTCTTGCTATCAGTGTAATGAGGAAGACAGAACTGAAAGAATTGACTAGAAAAACACCTTTCTACGTCAGATATAAACTCTATTAGTTACAAGGGAAAGCACTGAAAAAACAAAATATAAAAAAATATTTAAACTTCTGCATAACAAAAGAAAAAATAATTACCACCCACTAAGTCAAAAGACATACTGGAGAATCTGCAACACATAAGTAAGACAAAGGACTAATTTTCTTAATAATAAGAGATGTGCTTTCAAACTAAAAGATAAAAGAGGCAAGGAAATAAAAAGGCAGTTCACAGAATAAGTACAAATGGCATATAAACATATAAAAGATGCTCAAACTACCTCATAATTATAGGAATGCTACTTAAAATGTCAATGAAATACCAGTTTGTTTGTTTGTTTCACAAGTCACATTAGTAAAGATAAAAGTATTTAAACACAGGCACTCTCCAACCCTGCTGCTAACAGCAGTGAAATCTGGCATTACCTCTGTGGAGGGCATACTGGCAATATCTATCAAAATGCTAAATGCACATTCCTTTACCCAGCAATTCCATTTTTAGGCATTTATCCCATATATACAATCACACATGCCAGCAAGAATGCATGTATGTTCATTGAAGTCATATTTTAAATAGTAGAATAAACAAATAAGCAGCTAAATAGAAACAGCCGGATGGCCATCAGAGTGGCAAGTAAAGGACAGAATACTATACAATACCACAATGGATAATTAGAGTTATTACAATTTTAAAAAGTGGTCCAAAGAGTTGATGTGGAGGGATTGCAAGAAAATATATTCAGAGAAGACAACATAGAGAGATCCCCCTTTTGTTTAGGGAAAAAAAAAAAGATCCTGAAAATACCCACCTATATATATTACATTGCCATCTAAGAACAGTCCATTTCTCAGCCTAAGGACATTACCACTAAGCTATCTTCATTCCCTCTAAATAATTGTGGAAAAAGATATTTAAAGAACAGTTGCAAAGGCAAGACATTATTAGCTTGTGCAAGGTATCAATGCATCTCACTCAGACTTGGTTTGGAGAATCATGTGGATAGTGTTAAGGGTCAAATACATGTAAACTTATTAACCTCTTAAGCCGTTTCCTTAGGCTTTGTGAATAATACCATCGTGAATAAAGACCAAAAAGTCCAAAAAATTTAGTTGAAAGGTGGGGGAAAAAGTGTTAGCAGGTAAATGACTGTTTTTATAATCTTTTACAGTTTTTCTACACAAGTTTTTAATTAGAAAACAGACTGATGGTTTGTTGGTGTATATTCATATTATAGTACTTACTAAAGTTTCTTAATGTGGAAATTATGCTAAGAATTTGCAAAATCATAATAAGTAGAAACATATTACATGATTGGTATGTATTTTTCTAAATATCTAAGAGAGGAAACAGAGTTATTAAATTGTCTTCTGATACTAAAATGAGTGAATTTATCCAGTATTTAGGCAGCATTACAAGAATTAAAAGCAATCCAGATATCTGGAAGGATGAATTGATGATGAAAACTCAATGGATATAGATACGATAGACTACTTAAAGTGCAAAAACCAGGACCACAACTGAAAGAAGGCCAGAACTTGTACACAAATTAGCCAATATGAATAACATAAAAGAGATACCACTTACATGAACTGAAATTGTACACGGTTGCAAAACTAAGTCTATAGTTAAACAACATTATGAGGGATACAAAGAATCATCTAAATATGTCTTCACAGAAATATTAGCTCCATTAAATCCATGAGCAATTGGGTCTGACCTGTTCCATACTACACCCCTAACACCTGACATAGAGTGGATATTCAATATAAATCCCCACAGAAAGCATGACCATGTTCAATACTCTTCATTCAAAAACATTAAAATTCAGATTTGATATGAAAGTGATTCCCCTAGAAATCTTCCCTGACCTCACTAATATCTCTGGAACATGCTCACATGCTTTGCCTTAACAAAATGGCAAATTATTAGCACCTCTTGCACTATTTATTTGTGTTTTCACAGCTTGATTGCAATTCTACATGAATATATACCATATCTGTCTCCTTCGGAGCATCCCAGCTCCTAGCACTCTTAGAGTGGTGAAGAATGGATGTGCAGCAAGTATTTGTTAATTAAACAAATAACTGAATTAAGATATTTGCTTATTTGTATGTTTATTTGCTATCTAGTTTGTTTGGTTACCATGTAGGGTATGAGGATTCAAAAAAAAGGGCTACCAAACCTGTCCTTCAAAGACTTACCAACAAACCAGAAAATCAATTTAGCGGCATGGTATATAGGATTTAGTGGGGACAATAAAGAGAGGTATCATTTTAACTTGGGTAGGTCAGAAAAGTCTCACAAAAGAACTGAAATGAGTCATAAGAAATGAAAAAAAAAATCTTTATCAAGTCTTTATTACTGTACAAAACTGTCTTGAGAATCCACAATGTAAACCTAAAGGAGGTTCAGAATGAAGCTGTGAAAATCATTAAAGGTTTGGGACATGCTGCTAATGAAAACAGTACCAGCATTTAGAAAAATGGATGAACATGAATTGAGGATGACTGGCCAACATAAGTAAACTAAATTAAAATGCTGTCCTTAAAGCAACACTCTTTGACCTTGGCTTAAACATTTGTACTGCTGCAGGTTCATACCCATCCTACTGTGAAAATCCACCTGCGACCCAGGCAAATACAAAATTGGTCACAGACTCACAAATACACACAATGTCTAGTCCAAAGACACTGCTGCTGTTAGGGCTGTTGCCAGTGAGAAATGACAAAACTCTAGTGGGGGAATTGATCACTGGCCCAGGGCTCCCATCTAGAATCTGCAAACTGCTCTGTGGAAATTCCAGAGCTTGGATGGAGTCAGATTCTTTATAAAAGCTCAGCCAATGATTCAGTGTATAATCCACATGTTCTTCTATATACCTCCCTAAACAGGGGGTCTGGACAAGAAATCATATGGTGAACACAACTATCTATCTCTGTTGTTTGATTTCGTTCCATTAGCTACAAGTCAACCAAGTTCAGTTTTAAAAAGCACTGTCCCATTAATATTGATCAATTTGCAAGAATTACAGTTTTCTCAAAATGAAAATCCTAGGATGTTAGAGATAGAACAACTCAGAAGTTATCAATACATTCATTTGGAAGAAATAAGTGATTTTGGCTCCACAAAAGTTTTCTGAGCACTAAGTTTAGTCAGGTACCTGGCTGACAACATTCCTGATCTGAGGGACACAGAGGCCGAGGCCAACAGAGTAAGGAAGCCATCCCAGGGGTCTACCAGCCCATCACACTTATACTGGGTTTTAAATATGCAAATCAGCAAGTATAAAAAACAGTTACATTTAACGGGAGCTATAAAAGGGTGTTATTATCTTGTAATGGTTTTATTTTGAAGATTAAAAATTTGGTATAATGATGCAATACTTATGTAAATGACCTATATGATTTTGGAGGAGGCAAAAGGGATTTCATGTTGATCATCTTTTTCTTCGGTCAGTTACACTCCACCATCACCATTCATTCAGCACTGACATTTTTGAACAGGAAGGCCATCAAGACACCCAATGTCATTATCGCTAAATTGTTCTATGCTTAAGATCTATGATTCCGTAAAAGTTTATTTCAAAGCAGTCACCTAGATCCCAGGGGTAATCAAACCTGTGCTATGGACTCTTTAATACCAACTTACTTCATTCTTTAGTGTTCTATGCCTCAATATTTAATGGAATGAATTCCTTGTGAATTGTTTCACAATTTTACATTGCAGGGATTCCTATCTGAAGTTCTGACTTGCTGTTTTCGAATATTAACACATATATGCTTGGAAGCCTCCAATTATCTTAAAAGATACCATCAAATCTTTGAAAAAAAATTTAATTATAATTTTAATATTACACATTTAACTTTCAAAAATGTTACCCAGAGCTTTTAGGAAGGGTAAGAGACATTGCAAAATCAATAACCTAAATCCAAGAGTTGAAAATATTCTATACATATTATATTTAGTGGTTTTGGCTCAAGTGAGTGTAGTTCCCTTTAAATCACAACAGAAAATGCACTTCAACATTCTTAAAAAATATAGCCCACCAAACTTTTGGTATCAAAATGTTTTTAGTACTCATTTTATCTAATCTTTTTTTAAATTGAAAAGCGAATAGAACGTCATGCATTTATCTCCTCCCTCACTTGCATAGTTTCCTTCCCTAAGTTAAAAAGCAATGAAAGAGATTTAAAATCTCACCCAGCTTTCCAAACCATAAGTATCACAAGGGCAAGGCTGGCTGTTTGGCTCACAACTGAATTCTCAGAACTTAGCATAGTGCTGGACAAAATAGGGAGAGAATAAAAATAAAACTTTGTTAGATGAGAAATAAGCACCCTTATTTTTCAGAGAGGAAATGTGAACACTAGAGAACAGAGGGTGAATGGCTTGCCAAAAAGCACAGACAGCAAATGAGAGTTTGCCCCCTGCGCCCTTTCCATTCTGCAACCATCTCCCTACTAGCACTAAGATCCAAGTCACAATACTTATGACCACAACTAATTGTTTCTGTTTTTACTCTCAACTCTTTCCAGGAATTAATATGCATTCCCTTGAGTCTACAGTTCTTTTTAACCCTTGCCTCATGTCCACAAAAAGCGCATCTAACCTTGTACACTGACAGCTCCAAACAACCCTCTGCACAGCAACTTCAGAATCCATATATCAGCTAATGAATAAAACATTCCTGCAAACTCATGATGGCATTGCCTTTCAGTCCATCGTTCTGCTTTGGCTTCATTGATACTTGGTAGAGTGGTGTTTGCTTTTCTTAACACATAAATTATAGACAGAAGTGTGATACTACTGATAGAGGGCATGTCTAGTAAACATTAAAAAAGAAACAAGTTAAATCATTAGGAATGCTGAAAGTAATTTAAATTTAGTCTAATTCATGTACTTACTAGATTCAGTACAGCTGTGATATGAAGAATACTATTAAGGAACATGTTTGAAACATTACAAAATATTTCTAAAAAGCAATTAATTTAAAACATGATGGTCAATAATATAGTTTAGGTTCCTGGTCACAGCACCCCCTTTAGTATGGCAACTAACAGTTCACCTCATGGACTTCATCTCTCCACAAGTGGTCACACCCATATTCTGTATGAATATATGGCACTGTTTGTCCTCGATGAGAATGAGGGCCAGGTATCTCCTTCATACCAATCAGGTAGATAAGTTTCTATCTTGACATATCTCTCATTGTACACTGATGGGATAAGAATTTTCGGAAAAAGTCAACCATGAGAAAAAAGAACGTAGCAAAATTAGTTACATTTAATGGTAAAATGATTTTAATTTCTAAAAGGAATTTATATTCTTTAGAATAGCAACTTTTATTAGGCAAAATAATTCAAAAAATAATTCAATTTCTCCTTTAAAATGTGATTAATAGATATAGATTAGATAAAGAAAATGTATTTCATGCAAAACATTAGAGTATGCTTGTGTAAGTGTTTTCTGCCTAGGTTTATATCTCATAATGAGTTGTGATAACTGAGGAATGGATACCTTTTGGTTTCACATATATTTAAATTTATTACAACCAAAATACCAAAATGTAATTCCAACAAACTGCACTATTATGAAAATGAATATTCTAAAATGTCAATCACTTGTGCATATTCAACTTGAGAGCTCTCTGCTTGCTTATGCATGAATAGTATGCTTTCCTAACCAAATCATCTTTATTTGAAAATAAGATTTAAAATGCTCAACACATATATACATGCAATAGACAGATGCATATACATATTTTTCTTTTCAGGATTTTTCAAGGCATTGATTAGCATGAAATTTAAATGTATAGCATCTACCAATAATTTTTAAATATATACATTCAGCTTTTTTTCAATCTTCTAAGGGTCATTTCAAGACAGTCATCTTTGCATCTAGTTTTTTTTTTTTTTTAATTATCAGATAGTAAACTTCTACTTTCAGACATCTAGAGTAGAAATGCAGCCATAATAATGACACACCCAAGATGAGCCCAGTGTGTGTAGCTGTGGCAGGGTCCCCAGGCAGCTGGATAACTGCTGCTTGATCATTATCTCTGGTAAAACTGAAGCAACTGAAGTTTTAAAGAATTCGTATCTTACTGAATTTCTTTCATCTTTAATAATTACTAAACTGGCATAATTACTTATACTAGTGGTGGAATGTGATGCATGCTAAAAGCCCAAGCTGCCTAAAATTAAAGTTTAAAAAAAAATTCATGATTCTACTTAGTTTTCAAAGATTTATCTTGTGTCAGGCTTTTATGCCAAGACTTGCATAATTACTTAAACCATTTAAAAGCTTTCCTTACACTATTTGATTAATTCTATAACAGAGCTATTTAAATTTACTAATGTTAACTTTAATGTTTAAGTTTTAATTGCTTTGTAATAACATTGTTGCAGAACATATTTTAAATCAGACAAATACACTTTCATTACAACACACAAGGTGTATGCAATCCTAGCTAGCGTACCATGCAATCCCCAAACAACAACCACCAAAAAAAAAAAAAAAAAGGAACATATTTCAGATTTAATTGAAATGGGATTAGAAAGTTGCATGCATCCCCCCACAGAACTAACTTTAACCTTTGACAGCACAACGGGAGTCAATGGAGAAAAAAATTAAATACATCTGGGAAAATACTTAGCCAGAGGTTTGATTTTAGAATATCAGCATTTGTATCAAATTCTCACTCAATTCTTAAGTGTTCTTTAACATAGTACTTAATGACAACATTTACACTTTTAACAAATCCATAAGGCCGCTAAAATATGATGGAAATGCTGCAAGTTTTAAAAATTATTTTCTCTTAAAAAATAACGAAAAACTCAATATGGTCTCCATTAAATCCAGCCATAAAGAATGTATTCTATGGCAACAGAATTAATGACATTAAGCCAGCAATGTGAATTCTGTCAGATGAATTAATAGAGCACAGTAATAGGAAAAACAGACTTTTCATAAAATTCTTAATTGATCTTGGTAGAAGTGCTCTTTTCTGCGCTCAAAACTTCTTTCTCTTTGCATGGTTTCACCTCAAAAATAAAAATTCAAGCAAGTATACTAAATATTATATTTCAACATATGTCAACAAGTATTTCACTAGAATTTACTAGATGAGCCAATCCTCAGACTTCCTTTTAAAAATAAAAGGGGGAGAACGAAAGTGTTCCTATAAGATGAAAAGAAATCTACAAATATGCTACAAGATCTGCAATGATCCAAATAAGTGAGTAAAAAGAACTAAGTATAATTACTGGAAGCACAAAGTTGAAAAATTCTGTCATCACTATTAGACGTCACTGCTGTCAATAACTACAATGGATTTTAAGGGATATGGGAATACCCTGGCAAAACAAAAAAGAAAAAATTAGTAACAGCTTGCTTTATAAAAAAAGCTGCTAATCTCAAATCCCTTTGTAATTTCATTTTTACATGTATGCTTTTATGTTCAATATCCTATTTTTTCCCCTTTTTGGGCTGGATGAATAAAAGCCAACAATCCACTCACGCATCATCAAACAGATGTTTTTGTTTTTAAGGCCAAGTTGAATCTTATGAATTCTTGTGCCCTCCCTTTAAGAAGATGCTGCCAGAACTGCTGAAATCATGAAACCGGCATTTTGGAAAAGACTCACTGGACCATCAGTTCTGGAACTTTGACTAGCACTCATGGGATTCTTGCCAACTGTAATTGCTGTTTTTGTTTATGTCGGATTGTCTACTGATTGGACTATAATCAATTTAATGACTTCAACATCTAGTCAGTATAATTTAGAGGTGGTAGAGGGGAGAAAGAGTCACTGGCTGGTAGACGAATAGAAAGAAGTACGGCTGCAACTGTCTGAAGGGAGCATGAAAGTCAAACACTGAGCTTCTGCAGTGTTTCCAATCATTAAGAATTGAGAGTTAGATCCAAATCTAAAAGCAGTAGACATTGCTCTGTGCCATGCAATCAGGAGTGCATTTTGGCCTCCCAAGGATGAGAAAGAACATGTACCTATTGATAGAGAATATAGGCATCCTTTTAACATTAGGAAAGATATTACCTTGGGTTAAAAACTAGTTATTGAAAAAGGGAGTCATATTTAACCTATCTAAAAATAATATTGAAGGAAAAAACATAATGTGATATTTAATTAACAGCAAAGTATTACACTGTCTTAATGCAATTGTCTCTTCACACAAAATTCAGGCCTTTTTCCTTACCATGGCATCATTTCCAAAAACAAAATTCTGTCTTTAGTGGTAAGATGCCTTTTTTTTTTTTCAAGAAATAAAACACACGGAGTATAATTGAACCACTTTATTTTTCGTTATACTTCACCTGTTCACCTATAAGAAAAAATATTTTGACTTTGAAAAAAATGAAAAAAAAAAACAGTGTTTAAATAAGGACTGGAGAGCTTAATGTCTCTATTAAATTTAGAGGCTTGTACAAGCTCCTTGTGGTGACTTTCTTAACACCCACATTTTCTAGAGCTTTTTCACTAGAGATTCTAGCTTAATAGATAGGCTTTCTGACTTTCCAAAGGTTATGGACTTAAAAATCCACTGCCTTTTCAGTTCAAATTCTATAGTTTACATTTCTTCTTTAAATTGAAAGCTGAATTTTTGCCACTTCATTATATTTCTAAATAAATTACTTCTCCTTCAAAAATCCTTTATAGGTACAAAAGAAGGTAAATGGGGGGAAAGGAAAAAGGTCAATCATAAGTGTGATAACTTCTAAATGTGCCAAGTAACAAAGGGTTAGCCACTATGAGAGCCAAGTTAAACAAGGCACTTTGGGGGCTCTCTTTCTCCCTGCTTCCCACCATTTCTCTCCAGAGGCTCCTGGGATAGATTTATGAACACCTGAGGGTCCAGATATCCTAATTGTGTCCTGTGTTTAGCTTGGCCATTTAAATGTCTAAGTGCTCCCCTCTCTCCTTCCCAGCTTTATAACTTGGCTCTTACTGAATATATCACACCTTTCTGTAGTGGACCACTTTTTCCTTCTTACAGTGCTTTTTAGAGTAAATTTCAAAAAAATTGTTTTTATCAGGTAAAATGGCCAAGAAACTTCCATCAGAGAAGCACCACAAGAAACAGAATAAAGAGCAAGCAAGAAAAATAGAAATAGGTCACAATTGACCAATTTGATGCAACTGATTTGCTGCCTCTAAAAACAAGCTGACAGCAGAACTATTTTCAGTGAGGTAATCTACTCAAATACCATGTCTACTCTCTGGAACTGAGAAAAATATCCAAATAATACAAATGGAGTAGAAAGAGCCACTCACTTAATTGTCTGACTATCCGTGCCACTCAATACTGGCTTTAACTCTGTTTCATTAAGGTTGAAAGGATTATTCTGAAGATTCATAGCGAGAGGACAGAAGTTGCTTGACTTTATTGGGGGGCTGAGAGAATTTTAATGCTAGGGTTTTGAGAGGCGGAAGGGGTCCATGTTGCAAAATATGTTTCACAGCTTTCAGAAGTAGAAAAAAAGGAATCTTTTTGGTGTTTCACAGTTTTAATGCACTTGAGAGGAGGTAAGCAAAGCAAACAGGGCATGCTCCACTGCAGCTGGAGACCTGGCACCCAGTCACGCTCAGAAGGTGGGTTATTAAGACAATTACACTAAAGTTTGCTACAAACAAACAAACAAAAAAAACCTTACATAATTTTAAGTAAACACAATTAGTTAGTCAAAGCACTAACTTTATGAGAGTGCACAAAATAAACTCAGATTTATAGATTGTCCTTGTAGTTCTAATTTTTTGCAGGAGGTTGAAAACAAAAACTCCAAATTTAACTATCACTTTGCTTTAATATTTTTATCTGCCTATGTAAACTGTTCCCCTGAGATATGAGTTTCAAATTATGATATCAAAAGTGACAGCCATATCAGAAATATCTCTTAAACCGTGTTTGTTAAAGAAATAGTATGGATGTAGAAGACAAGTTGGAAATTGAAGGCAGAACTTTGTTTTATTTGGAAAGGCACATTGTATTTGCATGGTTTCCAAGGTCTCCTTTTGTATAAGAGCCCTACAAGATTTTGAAATCTTACCACTCTTCTAATAAAATCAGAATTTTCATCTCTTAGAAAAGTACTAATCAGTTCTTCATAAAAGTAGAAACAAATCAAAGCTGCCTTTATATACCTGCTGACAGCAAAGCGTTGCTCAGTGCCTATTAGTAGTAGTATTATAGAATATTGGTCATACTGACACCTCCCTGGCCTTTCAATGATTCAAATGCGACCTTCCAAATAATATAAATGGATACTCAGAACACTCCTAAAACACATGTTGAGAAATGGAGACCGTTCCAGGAAGACACAGGAAAATCAAAATAGTAAGGCTAGGTCATTAACAAGAGTCACCTAGAATGTCATTCTACTTCTCCAAGACCGCTAGAAATACCACAATTACTCCTCTGACACAGCTCATCTAAATATGAATTTTTTCCAGGTAAATGCATATCCTGAAGAAACACAAACTGATCCTCAGTGAGGACTGAACTATATTTATTCCAGTCTTCTCACCCCCAAAGCTCAGGAGGTCCACCTGAGGCCATTCGGTTTTCTGGGAGGACTCCAAGCAGCTGATAGAAAACACCACTGTGTTCTCTGACCACACAGAAAATGGAAGCTAAATCTTTGCTTTTGATGTAAACATTTTAGGGCTTGGCTGTTGAAGACACGTATGCTGAGTCTTCATGGAGAAGGTATTTGAGAATTTTTGCAATGTG